>NW_026125232.1:0-120497 GCF_943737965.1 Phodopus roborovskii | reverse complement strand
CAAATATGAGGAGAATGATTCCAGCCGCTGCTCCCAGGGCACTAAGTAAATTCATCACCTGGCTCATTTTTATCTGCAATAGAATCAGAACATAACACAAGACTCAGGCCTACTCTTGCACCACAAACAGAGCAGTAGGGGTGGGTGAGTATTGGGAGAGCTGGATTAGTCACAACACCAAGAAAACACCATGTGATAATTTATGGCATTTACAACTCATAATACACCTCAGGCTTCACCCACAGTGAATGAGAACAGTCAGACAACCTTTGATAACCCCTCCATCTCTCACATTCTGTTTTTAAGTTAACTTCCATTCAAACAGAAGTAGCTATGGCATGTTTAAATGTTCATTTAAAGACTACATTTGACCAAACACTCATACTATATTTCTCTGTCACTTTTACATCTTCCTAAAATTACAAACTTTTGGGCTGGTGAGATGGCTCAGCAGATAAAGGCACTTGCCACCTGACAAATCCTAGAATTCATCCCTGGAGCTCATGAGTGTAGGAGAGAACCAGTTCCCACAAGCCATCTCCTGACTTCCAGGCACACTGTGACCGCCATAGGTACACCGTGACTGGGGGGCCATAGGTACACTGGTGACTTCCACGTGGTACAGTGTACTTCCATGGGTATACTGTGACTGCCACAGGTACAGTGTGTGATTTCCATCGGCACACTGTGAGCCGTAACAAGGATGGGGGACACTGTGAGGAAAAGCGTAACAGCATACACTGTGACTTCCATGGGTACACTGTGACTTCCACAGGTACACTGTGACTTCCATGGGTACAGTGTGACTTCCATGGGTACACTGTGACTTCCATGGGTACACTGTTGATTTCCACGGTACAATGTGACTTCCATGGGTACACTGTGACTTCCATGGGTACATTGTGACTTCTAAGGGTACACTGTGACTTCCACAGGTACACTGCAGACTTCCAAGGGTATACTGTGACTTCCATGGCTACACCATGATTGTCACATGTATAACTGTACTTCGGGCACACTGTGGCATGGACATGCAATTCTTCCCCCATATACATACCCAATAAACAAAAGTAAACATTTTTAAATTACAAAGTTTTAGGATGTTCTTTGATCCAAATAACTTACTGCCATATAAATTATTATCTAATCTTTGTTTCTTTGAGTGAGAATATGTCTACATATCAGCAATATGTTCTTTACATTCATGATTTCATTAGGTTGTCTATATTGTGCTTTTCCTGTGAGTCAAAACTATGGCCTGTTAAGGCATTTGGTATGCACTTGGCATCAAAACTACTTCTTATGGAAAGAATGAATGACTGAATGATTGGATTACTGAGACCCAATCTGAATTAATGATCTGAGACCATGGGTGAGTCGTTGAACTGTTCTGTGCCTGTATCTTCATGTAGAACATGTAGACTAAACATGATAATCTGGAAAAGTCTCCTGATAACTAATGGTTTCTGATTCTATGATGATTTTCAAATTACTCAGCAATTATAATTTTATAAGGTAGAAATAGAACTCACGAGAGTGTCTGTAGTTTTTCTTTTCAGTGCAATCAGAAAGGCTCCAGAATTAACGAACTACAAAAAAATAATAATAATAAAATATCTTCATGATGGGCATGTTAAGCTAAAGCAGAGGGTTCTCAGGTCAGATCTCTGCCCACTCTTCCCCTATTCCTCCTTCCTAAGGCAACAGAAACTCCAGAGGAGTGAGAAGGGTGAACCACCTCACATACTGCCCACAGAACAGGGGACAAAGACTGGATCTGCTTCACTCGAGCCACCTGTTTGAAGAAGAGGCTGTTTCTACCTTACTGGACTTTGATTTCCTCATCCATTTCCTGTTATTGATATCATGACTCAGCTTCCAAAGACACCAGTGTCATCAGTTTAGGGACACTAAGGTCATATAGTCATTATAGTCCAATCAGTATGTATTTCTGTTGGATGGGAACACTAGATACAATTTCAGCAACAGACTAGAGAGAGAGAGACAGAGAGAGTAGAGGCAGAGAGAGGGGGAGAGAGAGGGAGAGAGGATGGAAGGAAAGTAGGAAGAAGGAAGAAACCACACACACCTAAATTTTTTTTAATTTGGTGAGTCAAATATGGCAGACTCATTGCCTAGTGGAAACTTTCAAAATCTGAGTTTTGGCCCAGATATATTTAAAATTTCAGCCTCTGCTTCCAGCCCCCTTAACAGTGGACACTCTTCCAGACTGTTGGTCAGGCAAAGAACCTCCCTCCTTTATCCAGATAATCCCTGTTCCCATCCTTTGTATGAGATTTACACCTAATTAAACAACCCCTCATCCTTTAAGCCCTGGTCCAGCTAGAAATGACTCTGGACAGTTCCATTTACACTTAGATATTTTTTCTTTTGGAAGTAGCCTATATTTCCTCTGCCAAATACTTGTAATACCCCATGGTACGAGGACTTGTGACCAGGGACTGCCTTGTACTGAATTCCACACCCTGCCCATTCTCTGATGCTAACTAGGTGCTAAGTTATTGTGGACTACATGTGATTAAATAAGCATCTCTATGTGGGTTCAGAGGGCACATCCTGCCCCTGCTTCTTCACTTTCTGTAGAGCAAACTGCTTGCTTATTAGCACCAGAAGCAAAATCATATAGGTATAAGAATTATGTTGACCTCTTGGCATGGTTTCTTTCTGATTAGACTAATGGATCCTCATTGTCTTGTTCTTTGAATACAGTTTACCATATATTGCAATTAATTTTGAATGAATTAATGGACCATAACAACCATAAAACCCAAAGGAATATTCTCTCCAAATTTCAATAGTCAAAGATGAGCTACCATCAATTCTGGTGATTCAGTGGAAGATAGAAGTATTTGCCGGGGGTTAATATCTTTGTGTCATTTCTACAGAGTCTGTCTTGTTTTATAATCAAGAATTCATTCACTAACACCTTGCCTGATTTATATGCCTTGAAATTGAATCAAATGCACTATACTCACCAAAGCAGAGCCCCAGAATGGATATCCGGAGGATAAATATAAAAAGGAAACCTTGGGTATGGGTTTACCAAGGTGAAAAGGAAAACAACTCCAAACGAAAAGTTCATGATTCCAAACAGGATCTGGGTGGTCTGCAAGCAGAGGGGAAATTGAGCTCAGAAGAAGTGTGGGCCCATTCTACGGAATTCTTTAGTTCAAGGATTTGGCAGGTACCTCTTTAGGGAAGGATAATGGACATCCCTTTACAATATTCCTTTAATGTTTTCTTGATTCCCCTCCATCTGGTAATTGTTAAGAGGAGAATGAGTCTAACCCTCTGCTCCCAAGCTTAAGGTCAGGAAGCTTTCAGGCCCTATTTGTGTCTCACTAAACTCCCCAGCTCTTTAGCACATGAGGCACAAGGGGCCTCAAGGGGACACTAAGGGAAAATCCTCTTGGAGGTGAATGTTCCTCTGAACCTTCTGAAGCAGTGTGGCATTTCCAAGCCTGGAGCATTCCTAGTGGCTTGCTCTTTATTCTCCCTGTCCTATGCTTGTAAGGCATGTTCTCCACACACTGTTAATGTTAGGCAGGGAATCCATGCATGTTAGAGAAGCCTGGTGAGGTGTAACAAAAGACAGAAGGTGTATGCCTCAGGGGTCATGGCCTATGTATCTTTTCACTATACTTCTTTAGTCTGGGTGAGCTCTTTTGTGGCAGTACCAACATTCAGTGGCCAAATCCTAAGAGGTATGGAGCATTTTTATCACATCTGGTTTCCATTATCCCTCTTGAATGTCCCACTACCCATTCAATCCCCATATGTCCTAAAATGGGCTCACTTTCCTCCTTTAAGCTTGATTTTCTGACTTCTTTGATTCTGTTGTTGATGCTGTCATTGTTTTAGGCCTGGGATCATCAAGTCACCCATTCTTTTCAAGTTCCCCGGTTGCAACAATCCCAAAGCAGCTAACTGTCCTATTATCTCTGCTCGTAAAATCATACATACTTCAGCCAACAAGATGGCTTGGCAGGTAAAGGTGTCTGACAGTAAGCTTAACAAGCTGAGTTTCATCCCTGGAGCCTAGATGGTGGAAGGGGAGAGAGGACTCCTGAAAGTTTTCCTCTTACTTCCACGTGCATACCACACATACACATGTGCAGTGGTATGCATATGACCATATATGCACACAAATAAACACAGGTAAAATATAAATAGCAATCTGACACAGAGGAATTACAAAAACATACATATTTGATTTTTACCCCATTTTCCTGTTGTAGATAATGCTGGGTACTTAATTCCTAAACTTTTATTTTCTCCTACATGTTGGTGGACACGTAGAGATGTTCCTCCATTGTCCATCATCATCCAGAGCACTTAGAGACTTTTTCGCTTAGCAATATGAAAATGGGGTTCTTTCTGCTTCCTCTGGCATGCTAGCTCATTTCTTGTACCAGAACACTATTCTACCTGTATGGGTGTAACATGACTAATTGATTCTTTTTATTTTTAGTCTTTCTTAAATCCTTTAAGCCTAGATTGACCTCACAGCTCTCCTCTACCACCAAGCCCCTCCATGCTTTCCGTGCATTGCCTACCAGTGCTTTCTGCATCTAGTATGCTTCTGTTTTTTTCCTTTCATTTATATTTATTGAAATTCCAGCCTTTTGTTGGAGTCTGGATTAAATGTCCAATTCGTTGTGAAATGCGCTCACCCCCCCTTTTTTATTGTTAGATACAAATGCTTTATTGTCCACAACACATAACAAGATGGAACACAATACAAAAGCAAACACAAAACTTTCTATCCAAAAGTTTTATTTGAGTTATTGATAACATTATAGTTGTGGTATCAAGAGCACTTTAAGAAAAAAGTTGCCATGTTTGATGAAAATTATCTATTCATACATACTCATATTTAGACATCAAAAGCATCCTGCAAAATAAGTTTCCAGAGTAAGAGAACAATGATTCACTAACTGAACGAAATATTAACAAACATACATTTCAGACATTTTTATGAAATACACAAATGTACATATTAAAATTGAGTAATATGTCAATGGAGATTCAGTGATGAAAAAGGTAAGAGCTTACTGAGAGATGCTGAAAATCAAGGTCAAGCTGCAACTCAATTTGGTTTATAGTTTTTCTAGAATAATTCCCATTGTCTTCCCCAAACTCTAAATTTATCTTTGTCTCCCTCTTCCGTCACTTCCTCCTTTTTCCCTCCACCCGCATTCAGTCCTTGCTGTCATCACATATCAGTCGTGAGGGTCTCAATTTCTCTGATAAGCTAGAAACAGGAAAGACTTTCTTTAAATGCCTGCTACTACCAGGACTAGCTTTCCTTAGTGCTCAACAGCAGTGAATGAATGGTCCCATCAGTTAAGTGGGAACAACAGAAATAGCCTCAGAAGATTACAATAATTACAAAGGCTTCAGGTCCTGGAATGCTCTTACAGTGTTTTAGCTTTTTCTTGCGTGGGGACAATAGGTCAGTGCCTCAGCCTTTTGCTGTAGGTGAGGTCTTAGCCTCCAGGCAGGATCTAGGTAGCTGTCTCTTGGGCACTTAACAATAGACAATGGAATAGCACTTTAGTAGAACTGGAAAATGTATCTGTAAGTCTCAACAATGGTTTCTGTTACATCTCTTATCTGAAGTTTGAAATGTTTGGCTATATGGTCTTAACAGTAGAGTATTTCTGGATTTGTTCTTCTCTGGTTTCTTACAGCTTATTGTTTTCTTCTTCCTCAGCATTCTATCCTTTCTCTACCCTTGCCACTTTCTTTTTTTCCTCTCGCCATCATGCTTTAAATGCTCTGTCTCCACTCCTGCTGCCAAAGACAGCTGCCCTTCAAGTTGGCCTTCCTGGGCAGCTGTCACTGGGTCTGCCACTTCACTGCCCATAGTATCATTCTGATATTGCTTTTGCTATGTATGTTGCTTCTTTTTCTTCATTTTGCCAAATCAGCTGACACAACTAAAAGTAGTCAAGATCACTCAATAAATTCTTTTATTGAGTCTCATGTACCACAAATCCAGGGATGATAATGCTATACAATTCTTGCCAGGCAACTCACAAATTAAGTTGGAACAGACTGATTAGAAATCCCATGGAATGCTCACATAAATTACAGCCAAACTTTGTGGAGTTGCAATTACACCCAGATATCTTAGCACCAATCATGGTTGTTGACAGCTGCATTTTAGCCTGAATATAGCCTTGACACAATCACAGCCTTTGGAGGTTTGCAGTTTGCCCCATCACAGCAAGAAGGTAAACAATTCAGTAATTTCAGGAAGTCCTTGAAAGTGAACAAGAAGTCCAGAAAGTAACTTCCTGACAAGAGTAAGCAATAAAGATGCTAAGAATTCATCAAACAAGCCATCCTGCAAAGAAGAGTCTGAGACAAAACAAGCAGCCTAGAAATAGGCAGAGACCACCCAAACTGCCCGAAAGAGCCGAAGAAAAGGCAAGGTGCCTGTGAGAAGTACAGCCCAACTGAGGCTCCTGGAAAGGATACTCTCCAGCCTCAGGCTGTGCAGCATGCTCCAGGCTCCAGTGAGCTTTACCACAAGTCGGTGGGCATAGGGAACGCATCTGTCTCTGCATAGTTTTTTCCTCCAGTAATTAATGCTTAGTCCTGTAGGTTACCCCAACAGAGCTCATTGCTTTGCCAAGGTAGACTTTGGTGGGGTCTGAATTTTGATAAATGGTGGGCTCCCTATCTGGTGTAATTAGATACATATGTTCTATCTCACATGGGAAACTCTTGGCATACAACAGTAGGCCCCAAAACAAGTAATGTGATTGTTCTAAAACAAAAGTGCCCACCCCTTTTAATTGGAAACAACTTGTCCAACTCTGGAGTTCCCACTGCCACTATTACCATTTATGCTCCTATTAGATACTCCATTGAGATATAATTCTCAATATTTTCTTTTTTTTATTATTATATTTTTATTTTACATGCCGATCCCAGTTCCCTCTCTCCTCTTTACTTCTCTCCCTCCCTCTCTCTCTCTCTCTTTCTTTCATTCCCTCCCTTTCTTTTACCCTCTCTCTCCTGTCACATGCACCCTGACCACCCTCCTCTCCCATCCCCCCACTCCATTCCATGTAGGGCTATGTTCCAGGTGGGGTCATGTAATCTGTATTTTCATGCTATTATTATGTTTGAATGATACCTTTATTTTCCTGAGTGAGGAAAAACTAGCTTGCAGTTATTTCTGTGAATACAGTAACTAACATACTTACTTGCACCTAGTTCTATTTCGTTAACATAAACTATTTCGTCCAAGACTGACTCCACTGTATTTGAAGAGGTGCTGAAGCAGATTGCACTTGCCTAGCAGTCTTCCGTGTGCCACAGGATGATCTTTCTTATATCTTTTTTTTTTTCCTGAAAAAGATTACTTTCTATATTCCATTATGGGAGGCTGAAGTTCAAAGGACAAAATATTCTCAAAGATGTGCATTGCATTACAACCCTCAAATGTATGTGACTACCTCTCACCTGCCCATTACCTTAAGAAAGTTTGGAAATATAATTGGTATTTGTTGGAATTAACAAGTTGACTGACAGAGAAATGAACATTTGCCAGGACCCCACCACTAGACAAAAAACTACAGGCAACCAAGACTGCTGAGAAAGGGAGATTAGTCTTTTAATTGGTGAATTGGTGATCCAAGTACAAGTGGTCAGCAACACTATGAGAACCAGCAGATTGTATTTATTATGTATTTGTATATTTATACATACATATAACAATCAAAAAGAGACCACAGTTTTGAGAGGGAACAGTGGAACTAAGTTTATGGGAGATTATGTACTTATATTTTTAATTTAAAAATGAAAAAGAAAAAACAGGTTATTCTAAAAAATATTTATACTTATATGCATAAATAATCATATATGTGAATGTTGTATAAAACTGTGAGTTCTGAGCTTTTCTTGGGCAGGTATAAAAATATGTTACAGTATGTAAGCTTAGGGGAGTCTGGCCTAACTTCTACTTGACTGTCATTTTCCTTTTCCTCTATGCAATTGACTAGAAAAATCTCAAAGATGGTTGGCTTGAAGGTTGTTGTTTTTTAAGAGTCCAGGAACATTGAATTTATTCATCTTGTATTTTCCCTGCTGGCAGAGTCTTGTGCATAATTTATATAGAAGCACAATCCATTCTTCCTCAAGTGAGTGGAGATGGAAGTTGGAGGTCATTCCTATTGGAGAATGTATGCTACCACATAGCGCTTACCCAATTTCAACCCTGTGTAGCATACACAGAGGGACACATTTTACTCACCCCTAGGATCTTCAATTTTCTAATAAGGACTTTCTGCAATTTGTTTTGGGAGTTAGAGGCTGTGGCTATAAGTCCTGCTGTTCTGTATCCTGGACTGGTGATCTCTGGAGGAAATACTAGGAGCACAGGTCTGTGTATGTTGTTTGAATCCATGATGGTATAGTTGATCTTTTCATGGAAGAAAAGGATGTAGCTGGTACTCCCATTTAGACCATGTTTGTTTCCGTACTGAGGCTATCTAGAACACTGGCATTGTTATATTTTGGCTTAGAATTATAGAACCATAAAGTCACAGAGTCTTAGAATCTCAGGAATGGTCAAGAGCCCAAAGATATGGAGTTAAAGTGCCCCTGGACATCTGTGGTATTGGATTGGAGAAGCTGACTAGTGGTTTTGATTTGGTCAGAAAACACTGTGTCCTTGAGCAAGTCACTTGGTCCTCTGTTCTCACAACTTCCCCCATATGTATTTCAATCTGTGAAATCTTTTAATATCCAAATTTCCATTTTTTCCACTTCAGATGTAGAGAAGAGAAACCTTAAGCCTTGAACCAATAGTCAATTTTTAAAAAGCGCTTTATCCATGTTGCCTGTCACTTAAAAGGTATTTTTTTTGCCACCTCATTTTGGCTAGCTTTATCTTATAAACCCCAAAGCATAGTGGGTTCAAAGAACTACATTTTTATTTTGTGGACACTGCCATTTTTATTGCTGGTTTTCCTGGCAGGTACTGTTCTATTAATCCCTGCCAAGTTTTCTCACACATTTGTGGCCCACTAGAACTTTTGTTCTTTTTTTTTTTCAGGACAATAATGCCATTCAGACTCATGTTGAGTCATTTGGTAGTGTCCCATTAGCTTAGGCAATTCCAGGCAGTTTAGGACTCAAGTGATAAAGAAATAGACTACTTCAATAGTGGATCTGCCCTGTCAAATTGCAAAGACATAAACAAAAGAAAGAATTTGTTTACTTTTTAAAGGTGTGTGTGTGTGTGTGTGTGTTGTGTGTGTCCATGTGTGTCTTGTGTGCAGGCATCTATGGAGATCAGAAGAGGTTGTCACATTTCCTGAATCTAGAGCTAGAGGCACTTTTGAGCTGCCCAGTGTGGGTCCCCTGTAAGAGTACTCTTAACTACAGCTTTCTGTGTACCACTGTGGGATATGTATGTATTACAAGTATATGTATGTACACATGTATATCTTGATTCTATATCTCTATGTATTCACACACACACACACACACACACATATACACACACACTGTGATGCTCTGTTATTCTGTTATTCATCCCTTCCTACACTGAATTTTCTGTCAAGACCAGAATCTTGCTAGTGGAAGAGGTTATGTCCATATCGGACATAACAGTTTCACCAGTTCAGTCCATTATCCTCACGTCAGGGAGCATGGTGGTATGCAGGCAGACATGGTGCTGGAGAAGTAGCTGAGAGTCCTAATCTTGTAGGCAACAGGAAATGGTCTGTCTTTTATACTGAGGGAAGCTTAAGCAAAAGAGACTCAAAGCCTGCCCTCACAGTGACACACTTCTGCCAACAAGGCTACACCTACCTACTTCAAGACCTACTTCCTAATAGTGCGACTCTCTGTGAGCTTATGGGGGACAATTATATTCAAACTACTATCTTTTTTATTTTATCTTGTTGCTAACTATTCTTGGGAAGTTATGATGATGCAAGAGATGAGAATCTAGTTCAAGGCTTCTTCTCTTATTCCCTTGTGGGAAAGGCTCCCAAGTCCTTTTATTTATAACATAATGTAGATTAAGCTTATTTTTCTTTGTTTTGAAATTTCTTGTCTTTCTATTGAAAAATGATATTCAGCCGTAGAGAGGTAGGACAGTGACAGGTGTCTTCTGCCTGAAGGTCTCCAAGTCCTCTGGGTGTCATTTGTTCTTTAAATTATAAACACTGACTTAGACCTTATCCCATGAAGGACTGTGAAAGTCCATTGTTCCTTCCAATATCTTCAGTTATTTTGGGGAGTGACGAGGAGACATGAGAGGAAGAAAGCAACTGGGGTTTCCTGTTTTGCTGAGTTGTCCTGGGCTGTTATCTTGGCTTTTATGGATGATGACTCACTGTGTTGTCATTGTACTGAATCCTTATTAACTTCGGTAGTTGGGGTTCAAGATGCATAGAGTATTTTAAATAAAAGCAGGCATTAGGGATGTATCTTCTGGACATACACTTTGCAATTCTTATTCACACTATATAAGTATGCCCATGGAATTCTCTCCATATAGTGTTCCCTTTTGACTACTTTTTAGGGACTTGTTTATCAAAGATGAAGTGGTATTTGGTTTTATGAGGTCAGATGATTTTTTTTAATGCCCTTGCTCTTTTCTAGCTATCTAAGAAAAATATAAAAGGTTTGGCGTTAGGATGTTTGGGTTGCTATGACTAAGTGCCTGAGATTGTGCAAAGTTTTTCTTATTATTTCCTCTCTCCCATGCCCCCCCAACCACCCTCCTATCCCATTTCCTCCCCCAGACTCCACATGGAGGGTGATGCCTTCCAGGAGGGGTCAGTAAAATTGTCAGTTGGAGTAGGGTCTAGGCCCTCTCTCCTGCCTCTAGGTTAAGGGAGCATCCCTCCATGGGGAATGTACTCCCAAAGTCTTTTGTGCACCAGGGATACAACCTGGTTTCACTGTCAGAGATCCCTAGACTGCTCAGTCCTTCTAACCGAGACCCATGTTATGGGGGTCTGAGGCGGTCCATGCTGGTTTCCCCAGCTATCAGTCTGGGGACCCATTAGCTCCTCCTTGTTCAGGTCAGCTGTTTGTGGGTTTCTGTAGCCTGGTCTTGTCCTCCTTTTCTGATCCCTGAATTCCAGCTGGGCTCAGTGTTTAGCTGTGGATGTCTGCTTCTGTTTCCATCAGCTACCGATGAGGGGGCTCTCTATGATGGTGGGTAAGTTAGTCATCGATCTCATTATTAGGGAAGGGCATTTATGGTAGCCTTTCCACCATTGCTCAAATTGTGAGTTGGGGTCAGTCTTGTAGGTCTCTGGACATTTCTCTAGAGTCAGTTTCTTTCTTTCAGACCTATAATGGCTCCCTCTTTTTATTGTATATCTCTTTTTTCTCTCATCTATTCCTCCCCTTACTCAATATTCCTAGTCCCACATGCTTTCCCTCTCCTCCCATTCTCTTTCTCCTAGTTCCCTCTCCACTCACTTCTCTCCCCACCCACTCCCCATATGCTCAGGAGATCTCGCCCTTTCTCCATTCTTGTGAGGAACCTTTGTATGAATTCTTTTAGAATCCTCCTTGTATCCCAGTGTCTCTGGCGGTGTGAATTATAGGTTGGTGATTTTTTGCTCTATCTCTAAAATCCATATATATGAGTGAGTACATACAATGTTCCTCATTTTGTGACAGGATTACCTCATTCAAGATCGTTTCTTCAAGTTCCATCCATTAGCCTGCAAATTTCAAGATTCCATTCCCCCCCCCCCCCGCAGAGTAGTATTACATTGTGTTTATGTGCACATCTTCTTTATCCATTCTTCAGTTGAGGGGCATCTAGGTTGCTTCCATGTTCTTGCTATTACAAATAATGCTGCTATGGACACAGTTGAACAGATGTCTTTGTTGCATGCATGGATGTTGATCATTTGGGCATATGCCTAAGAGTGGGATTGACTGGGTCCTGTGGTAAACTAATTCCCATTTTCCCCGAGGAACCGCCATATTGATCTCCAAATGTCTGTACGAGTTTGCACTCTCACCAGCAGTGGAGGAGTGTTCCTTTTCTCCACATCCTCTCCAGCAAAAGTTGTTATTGGTGTTTCTAATTTTAGCTATTCTGGCAGGAGTAAGATGGTGAGATTGAGGAAATTTGTATAACAATTTTATTTATGATTCTAGAAAATGAAAATATTAAATCTGGGTGCCATCAAACATAGATTTTAATTTTTAAGATTATTATAATTACCACATTACTCCCTTCCCTTTACTCCCTCCAGTCTCTCGCCATATACCCCTACTTGCTCTCCTTCAAATTCATGGCTTTTTTCCCACTAATTGTGAATATAATATTACATATGTATTTCTAAATATAACCTGTTCAGTCTTTAGAATGTTATTTGTATGTGTGTTTCCATCACTGTTTGTCACTGGACAGCCATTTGGTGTGCCCTTTCCTGGGAAAGACTTCTCATGCTCCCAGCCTTTCTAGTTGCCTGTAGTTCTTTGTGTAGGGATGAAGGACCTGGGCTTTTCCTCGTCAGTCTGGAATGTCATTTGGTATCATACTCATTCAGTTCATGTTTGGGAAATCATGTTGGCAAGACTTTATGGATTTTGCTTCTGATGTTACTACAAGACAAATCACAGCAAACTCTATTATGTAACTCTTACAAACTCTCTGCTTCCTCTTTCATAGTGTTCCCTGAACCTTTAGTGTGGAAAAAAAATGGTTTGTATGTGTTTCCACTAACACTGTGCTCCACAAAGTCTGCACTTTGAGTCATTATGTTTTTCTATAGTGGGCTCTTTCTGTTGTAAAGAGAAGTTTCCTTGATGTGGAGTGGACTACACTCACCTGTAAGTTGGAACTGACTCAGATGTTCCTCCATGAGGGATAGCTCAAGGTCAGAAGGTACCATGAAAGCTTCCAAAAGAGGGAGGCAACAAATAGTCTTAACCAAGCTATGATGCCAGTTAACTACATCAACCAGCATGGCACAATAACCCTAAGGGTGTAGTAATAGTGCCACACAAGTCTTGGTGGAAAACAAAAATTCTCTAATTATAATAAAGATGTATTCAATAGGAGGGAAACCAGGCCTGGTACTGGAAACCTAGTTTTCAGTGCTGGTGAAATCATGGTCATTGAAGGATAATCTAGAACCCATAATTTATTAAACCATCACATCCCTAACAATAATATATAAACAATTGTTCTTATTCCTACAAATGTAGGGTTTTTTTTTTTATGAGGCTCTCTTCTTGGCTTTCAGGTGGCTGATTTCTTCTGATGCCTTTGTATGACATTTCCAGCTCTCTGGTGTCCCTATGTAAGTCTCTCCCTCTTTACCCTTCCCTCCTCCCTCCCCATCTCTGCCTCTGTCTCTTTGTATCTCTGTGTTTGTCTCTTTCTCTGTCTCCTCAAACCCTTCCCCCCCATCTCTCGTGTGTGCAGTAAAAGAATTTCATAGTGGAGTACAAATTGGCTTCAAGCTCACTAGCCCAGGCTGGCTTTGAACTTCCAATTCTTCTTCATATTCTTGAGTGCTAGATGTATAGGAATGTGTCACTGTAGGAGGGCACTACTCCCACCATGAGGGTCACACTCTTCTATTTTCACTGGAACCTACTATCTTCAAAAGATTTATTTCCATTGTTATTCTATGAGGAGTAGGACTTCTGCATTAGAATTTATAGGTAGGATATTTCAATCCAAAGCAAAGAGATAATTTGTTCAGTACTATAAAGCAATATTTATCATCTATTTGTTTGTTATCTATCATCCATCTAGCCATCCATCTATGTAATAATGATTTGTCTTTGTAGACATCTATGGCATGCATTTTTTTTGGTCTAAGAAAAGTTTCTGTGGAACAGAATAACCTTCCTTTCATGATATTCACTATTTTTTTTTAAAGGAATGACTCTTACATATTTTTTTCTGGAGTTTCAAAATAAACTCTCCAGTTTCATCATCCATAAAGATGCCAAGGAGTCTCTTTTCAGCCATCTTAGTCCATGGCATGACCTGGCTTCAGAATTTTACAAATTTCCCCATCTACTGCTCCTAATAAGCATTTGTATATAAGATTCTAGGTGACATTGCTCATGAAGGTTGAAAATGCTTTTCAGAGTGCGTAAATATAATGAAGTTGATTGCTGTTATTATTTTCTTCTGGGCAAAGTAGGGAAAAAGAGGGAAGATCTCAGGGATTTGAATTCCTAGACCCAGCACCATAGACATGACCCACTGCTCTGTGTTCTGAAGGCTCCTCTTCTCATCTGTAGCTACAGAGTTAACATTGCTGAAAAATAAATGCAGAATCTCATTTAGCAACTGGATGGATTACAATGCAAGGTAAATTCTGTCCTTCAGGGGTGCTTCTATTAAAGTAGAGACATTGCTAAGAACAAATGGAATTTTAAAGTTGAAATGGCTAACTATGGTAAGACTTTGCAAATTTGAAAACATTGAATCTGGAATTCTAATGAGTCCACTATTTTCAGGGAGGAGGTCCCTTGTCCCAAGTGGTACCTGGCTATCTATGAGAATATTCCCTTGCCAGAAAAGACTATTAGGCCTCTCCTGAAGGAGCTACCATGTCAGACAATCCTGCTTATTATCAGAGCACACTTCTACCCACCCTCATTGTTTCTGTACTATAACTGGACTTAACTGGCCACAGGCCCCAACTTTAAGGTGGAAAATGTGGCTTGTTAGACTACATGAAAAGTACCTGATATCCAACATTATGTGCTTCAAAATTATCCCTCAGCTTTAATATCTCTTTTTTATGTATGTTCTTGAGGCTTCTGTGTTTACAGATTAGGAAGTTCAAGTACACACTCAGAGAAAGAGAGAGGAGAGAGAAAGAGGAGAGAGAGAGAGAGAGAGAGAGAGAGAGAGAGAGAGAGAGAGAGAGAGAGAGAGAGAAGACTGTGCAGCTGAGTAAAATGCTAAGCTTCAGAGCTGACAGAAAAGCAAGATTTTATCCAAAGAGAAGAGGATTAGAGAACTGTGGTTGACTTTGAAGACAGAGGGTAACTGACAGTTTTTTAACACAATTCATTTGGCCACAAAAAGTGAAATTGGCTCCTAATACTGACAAAGCTGTGAGTGCAGGCATGCGAGAGAACGCTGCAACTTCTTTCAATACAGTCGTTTGCCATATTTTCTGTTATAATATGCACATGGCCACCCTTCCCTGACTTCTACTCTTCTATCTCTGGCTGTGGTTCCTATTTCACCAAGCACTGAACAAATCTAATGCACACAGCTACATCACAAATGTGGGGAAGATATTGGTATTATGGGAAAACAGAACCATTAAGTAGTAAGCTGAATTGCCAACCACACATTGAAATACTAAAATTGATGACAAAAACTTTACAGTTTAGATGAGATTTATTTCTTCACTCCCAGAAGGTTCTGATATAGTCTCAACATTCGACTTGTTGCCATTTAGTTTTAAAGAGATCCCTGTTCTTTGTAGGTTCTGCATGCCCTTTATCTCTGGTGAGTGGATTAGGCAGCAAGCACAGGTGAGAACACAGGTTAGGGAAGAATCAACTGCTTAATCCTCATCTGGCTCCACTATCTGGGATCTGTGGTCTTTGGTTAGACGCACAAGTTAATCTGAATCTTCAGATTGCTGTTGATCTCTCTGAAACCATGAAGAAGTGGCATTCAGATCTTTGGATGAATCTGAACAGGGTGAATTGTTCTGCACCTCTTGCTCTGAAGCTATATTGGATAAACAGGTTGTATATGTGTATGGAACCAAACTCTGACAAGGAGGATAATTATCTGACCTCCCATCTTCTGATTGCTGGTCTTTTGGTTTCTGACATGTATCTGCTATGTCTGTGTGTTCTCTGTCTCTTGTTTGTACATCTGCATACGTATCTCCTCTTAAAACAACAGATTCAGAATCTTGTTGGTCATTGCCTTGACACAGACCTACTTGAAATATAAAGTTACGCACTTGATGATCTTGGGTATGTTGGACTATGGTGCTACGGGGTTGGATGTCTTGGTATAGTGCTCTCTGCCTTAAGGATTCTCTTTCTAATAGCTCTTGGGATTCCCAGTCTAGGGAATGATGTATTTCAAACTGCCATTCTTGTGCTTTCCAATCTTTGTTTCTCCAGCCTTGACTTCTCCAGTCTTGGGATCCCAGGCTAGCAGGCTGCCAGGATGGAGTTGACCAGTATGAACATGACATTTCTGTGAATTGAAAGCTTTGTGAGTCCCAGTTCTCACACAACTGTGTTGGGGCTCTCTTTACTAGCATTTGTTGTCTTTCTTGCCAGTTTGGGAACTGGCTGTCTGGGGCTGTCTGCTCTTGGGGCTGCTGGTCTTCAGCTGGTAGAACTTGAGCTTCTTGTTCTGGAGGTTGCTCCTTATCAGATTCCTGATATTCTTCCTCTTTGCCATTGATCTGTTCTTCAGGGTATAGCTCCTCTACAGATTTTTGGTCTTTGGTTTGCTCATCTTGGGATTGTTGTACTGGGACCTCTTCCTCTTTGGCCTGCTGCTGGTCAGCTTGCTGGTATAGGAACTGCTCTGGGGTTTGAGTATATGCATCTTGTTTCTTTGTGGTGTGCTTCTTTGGGGATATCCAGTCTTTGATTTGCTGATCTATGGATTTCCGTCTTGAAGTTTTCCTTTGTAATTCTACAGAATGTCTCCTTGGGGGTTTGTCACCTTTGATTTGAAGGTCCATGGAATGTCTCTTGGGACGGAATTTTCCATGTTTGCTTGGCAAGGATAAGGAAAGTCTTCTTGGGGGTTTCTTGCTCATATTAGATTTCCACTCTTGAGTTTGCTCCATGACTTCTGTTCGAATGTCTCTATAAAATATTTCTGGACAATGCTGGATTTGAACTTGAGTGTTTAGTACTTGAAGATCTGAGAATGACATGTCATTGGGTGCTGTATCTTGGGTTTGTGTGCTTTGGGATATTTTGTCTTGAGACAATACATCTTGGAATTGTATCTCTTGGGATGGAGTATCTTTGGAGGGAATCTCTTGTGGTGGAGTCTCTGCAGATTGAGTCTCTTGGGATGGCATATCTAGAGTTAGTGTATCTTGGTATGGAGTTTCTTGGGACGGAGTCTTTTGAGACAGAGTATCTTGGTATGGAGTTTCTTGGGATGGAGTCTTTGGGGACAGAGTATTTTGGTATGGAGTTTCTTGGGATGGAGTCTTTGGGGACAGAGTATTTTGGTATGGAGTTTCTTGGGACGGAGTCTTTTGAGATAGAGTATCTTGGTATGGAGTTTCTTGGGATGGAGTCTTTTGGGATAGAGTATCTTGGTATGGAGTTTCCTGGGATGGAGTCTTTTGGGATAGAGTATCTTGGTATGGAGTTTCCCGGGATGGAGTCTTTTGGGATAGAGTATCTTGGTATGGAGTTTCCTGGGATGGAGTCTTTTGGGATAGACTATCTTGGTATGGGGTTTCCTGGGATGGAGTCTTTTGAGATAGAGTATCTTGGTATGGAGTTTCTTGGGATGGAGTCTTTTGGGACAGAGTATCTTGGTATGGAGTTTCCTGGGATGGAGTCTTTTCGGATAGAGTATCTTGGTATGGAGTTTCTTGGGATGGAGTCTTTTGGGATAGAGTATCTTGGTATGGACTTTCCTGGGATGGAGTCTTTTGGGATAGAGTATCTTGGTATGGTAAGTCATGAGTTAGTGTATCTTGCAATTGCATGTCTTCGAATGATACATCTTGAGTTAGTGTGTCTTGGTATTGCATGTCTTGGGATGGGGTTTCTTGAGATGGTATGTCTTCAGAAGGCAAGTCATCAGATGTCAGATCATAAGTCTGTGACATATAGGATGATGGGGCTTTAGATTGTAAGACTTGTGTTGACAGACCTGCCATTGATGTTTGGGATGATAAACTATCATGTAACAAAGGGAGTAAATCATGTGAAGATGGAGTTTTCAGAATTTTGAGTGGCAAGTTTTGGTCTTTAAGCAATTTGGGTTGCGGATCAGAGGCATGACCTGTAATAGATTCTAAGTCCTCATCATTCAGGTTATTGCTTCTAGATTCTTTCTGAGAAGGAATATTTTCTGAAGACTCTGGTATTAATGGGGGAGGTAAACCATTCAGTTTAATTTCTTCCTCTAGAGAAGGTGGAGGAATAGTCTCCTGTTCATCTGGAACATGCGTAGAAGATGGACCCTTATCACTTTTCTGTGGGATATTTTGGGGAGCTGAAGGATTTCTTGAGACTCTGAGCTTGAAGAAAGCATAACCCCCCCAAGAAAATGGTTTTTATGTTTGAAGCTGAATTATTACTGGGAGATGTTCCTTCGAACTCAAATTGTAATTGATGATTTTCTTCTGGAACAGACTGTTCAGTATTTTGAGTAATTTCTGAAGGAAAAAAAAATACAGCCTGTAATACCAAGGGGGGAAAGTACAGTGTTAATAGGCCAGAATTGTCTTTATGTAATCTTCTCACTGTACTCTCATATTATCTTTCCTCTCTCATGTACACATGTACGCACAAGGTAGCTGAAGCTCTCCAGCCTTTCCTGTCTGTTCATTATTTGGTCCCAATCCTAGATACTGAATGAAGTGATTTGATCAAAATTGCCTCAGGTTTTTTTTCTATAGTGAATAATGCTAAATTATTCTAAGACGTTTAAAGTATCCAGTTAATATTCACACACAAAAGTCTACTATTTGATTTGTTAATTATTTAGATGAACTGAATGCTGGTGATAAAAGACAATCTGAATTCACCCTGAAAGTGTTGACAATTAAAATCAGACTAATATATGAGTATATAATGATAAAAAATCACCCAGTACAATAATATGTACTAGGTTCTGAGGAAAAAGTTAATTTACAGTATCATTTAAAAGAATGATATATTCAAGAAAAAATGTCTATCCAAGGAAATGAAAGATTCCTATGCTGAAACCTGAAAATATTGCTGAAAGACAAATGGGGATCTCCATGTTTGTTTATAACAAGGCTTAAAGTTGTTAAAAATCAATGCTATGTAAAAAAATAATAATCAATGCTATCCATGTCAAAATACAAATAATCTCATTCTCAGGCATTAAACATATTTCAAATTTATATGGAATCTTAAGTGGTCTAGAATAGCAAAATTATTTAAACAGAAGAAGAATATTTAAAGAAATAATACTTGCCAATTTTGAAACTTCAATAAAGTTATGGTAAGATGGACTGGTATATAAAATAGAGAACCTAGAAACAATCATAGCATAAATAGTTCATGGAGTTTCAACAGTGATGCCAGGATCATTCTTTGGGAAAGGACAGTCTTTTTTAACAATTAGCACTAGGAAAACTTGATAGCCACATGGAAAAAAATTGATTGAGCCTTTACCCAATACCATAGACAAACATTGGTTCTCAGTGGATCAAACTTAAAAGCCAAAAATGTACACTTTGGTGGGTCCCATCCTCTTTAATTCCTATGTCCTGGAATGGTGCTGCCTACATTCAAGATAGATTTTAATTACCCTTTCCTTTATGGAAATACCCTTACAGACAAGCTCAGAGGCCTAAAGTCATCTAGATTCTTTGTAATCCAATTAAGATGGCAACCAAGATACTGTCACAGTTGCATTTGGTGACAATTTCATGTGTTGGACAACAAGAGAGAGATGGGGAGATGGTTCATTTGGTAAAGTACCTGCTGCATATGCAAGAGAACCTTAATTCAGAGGCTGGAAGCCATGTGAACCATGACAAAGCATGTTCTTATTACCCTAGCCTTGGAGACATGGAGATGGCCTAGGTAGATTCATGGACCCCAGGTTCAGTGAGATTTCTGATCTCAAAAACGAACATAGACTGGTCCAATTGAGGAAAAACACACAATGCTGATCTTGGGCACACACACTGTGCATGAGTGCACAATCACATACCACATGCATAACATCACAATATATCCAAGCTTGTAAATAAAAAAAAAGAAAAGAAAATTAGATTTGATTAAAAAATATGACTTTTGTACATTGATGAGACTATCCAGAATGTAAAAAAAACAATAATCCAAGGAGACAGGGTGGAACAAAATATTTACAGACCATATGTCTAATAAGAAATTACCAAACTGTACATGTGAAAACACTACAATACAGCAACAACAATGACAAATGAAAAACCTAATTAAGAGATGGATAGGGACCTATATAAAGTTCTTTCTTATTCAAGGAAGAGCTATTCCTGCCAATATGTGTATCGCTAACCATCAGGAAAAATCCAAATTAATCTTTGGGATGGTAGGATTGAACTATATCCTGATTGTAATGACAATTAAATAGATGTGTGAAATTTGTCAAAATTTATTGCACAGCATACTTCGAATGTGTGCATTTGATTGTTTAAAGTTAAAAGCAAGCAAGGAAGCAAGCAAACACTATGCTGAGCAGTCCCAACTGCTGTTGTAACTCAGAAAGCAAGGCCAGGAGCTGCACCACAAAGTCAGGATCCCGTGTTCTGCCATACTGAAGATGCTAATTAACAACTCTGTTAAGCCTTAGTTCATTTTGTAGTAGAATAAGGGTGTTGATATAGTATTAACACCATTATTAAGTTGGCACTAAGTGAGTATAATAATGTTTGACATTATAAACAATCAGTAAGGACATAAGCTCCCAAAGTCACAGTACTATGGGTTTTCCACAGAGTTCCATACTTCCATTTTTTTTCAGGAAGATGAAAAATTATATGTGATCAGAGATAATTGAGGACAGTAGATAGGACAAAAAAGGAAAGCAAGTTATCTTAAAGAGTAGAGTAAGTATCAGTCTTAAGCTCAGAACCGTCTGACCTCCCTAATTTAAGAGTTTCAGTGTGATATCTAAGAATATCTGCACATAATAGAAGTCAATGGGGAGTGATGCTCTCTGTGTGGATGCAGTAATACCAACTGTGATGTTTGTAACCTTAGAGGGAGGAGGGTGGGAAGAGACAAGAAAATCAGGATTGCTGGAAGCTTGTAGGCAAGCTGGCCTGGAGTAAGCAGTAGTGAACAGCAGGAGAGACATTTTCTCAAAGCAATGTAGAAGGTGAGGACCAATAACTGAGGTTATTCTCTGATCTCCACACTCACACTGTGGCATGGGAGTACTTGCTCTCTCACCCACAGGAACACGTACACACACACACACACACACACACACACACACACACACACACACACACTCAGTTCCCACGACAGTCTTGGACGCACCTCTCTTGAATTGGTCCAGCACCTGCTTCTTAAGGCTGCAATAGTCACAGAGATGCTAAACTCTGCTATGGTGATGATTAGTAAGATTGACAAAATTCCCTGCAAAGAAGGAGGAGAAGGAAATCATTTTTAGGTCAAAAGCAGCATCACTTTAAAAACAGAAGCCAAGAATACTTTACACCCCATGACTGAGTTTAGAAAAACTCATATTCATGCCGTTCTGTAGCTATTACACATTGCATCATTTTCATGTCTTTCTGGTGAGGAGTGGGTAACAAACTCACTCTCTAGATTGAAACAAGGAGGGGGCCAGTACACAGCAAAAGCCTTCCTGTAAGCATCTTCCATTTCATTACAATGACTTATTTCAGTGTGGGAATATGCTACCCAACACCTTTTTTTTTTTTTTTCTTCTCCAAGGAAACTGGTTATACACATTTTTTTTTCTTTTTTGAACTGAAAGTTTCAGCTATGTATTCACCTATGTGTCAAATAAAACAAACCTGCCAAATGGATCTAGTACACAGACTGGCATATTGCAGGCACTACTTTAAGGTAATGTTTTCATTGAGAATCAGTATGGTGCAGTGTGGTATTCAAAAAAAAGCCTAAGTACTAGAGACAGCAAAAGCTGGGTACAACTGGGCCCAAGGTCACACTTATACTGGGAAAGTGACTAAAGTCTCCATGTCTTTCTTTTGAGCACATGCAGAAGCTTAGATAACTGCCTTGTTGCTAAAGCTGAAGTGTGATCACATCCTGCTGTGTGAAATTCCCCCACCTGCAGTCTACCTTCCAGTAGGAGAGAACTGGCCCCCAGTCCTTGTAAAGCTTCCATCATATTCACTTGGATCAAGTAGGACAGGATTTTATCCTTATTGTTTTCAGCCTGTCCTTAGGAACCCAAGTCTAATTCTTGAGTTTATCTCAGCACACACAAGGAGGTCTGTTGCTTTCACTTCACTGGGTGGTTTCAGGGATTAAACAATGGGATTTAATTTCCCACATATCTTCTTCACTTTTGTCTTTACTGGTTCAAATTTTCAAATTCTAGGACCCAAGTCTTCCAGATGTTGCTATCAGAAACAGATTAAAAGCCCAGAGTTTGCTTTGGGACCAAAGGAAAATGCTCATTGAAATCTTTGACATGGATGGAAATGATGTGAGGGCAGATAAAAGTACTTGCTATCAAGCCTGACAAGCAGAGTTTATGCCTCGGGATCCACATGTTGGAAGGAGGTAAAGAACTCCTGCAAGTTGTTCTCTGATGTCCACATGTAAGTTATGACATTGTATACCACACACACCTCATATAAATAAGTGTAAAAAAGAATTAAAGTAATTGTAATGTTACTTATAAAACAGACTCGAAACCTTAACTTTAATTAGGGGCTGGAGATAGCTCAGAAATTTTGAGCATGGTTCTCTTCTGGAGGACCTGGGGTTAAATTCCCAGAATCCACATCTGTAATTCTAGTCCCAGAGCATCCGTTGCTATCTTTTGGCTTCTGAGAAAACTAGGCATGCCTATGGTGCACAATCCCACATTCATACAAAACACCTACACAGATAATAAAGTAAAAATCTCTTGTGTAATTATATTTCCTGGTAAATGAATATGTCATTTACCATTTTGAGTAAAAATCATACAGGTATACAATATACAAAATGGCTTGTGTATTTAGAAGATTGAAATACTTCACTTAAGTACTTTCTCCTACTGCATTTTGTTTCATATCAATTGAGCAATTTTTTAAATTAGCATAGAAGTAAATTTGAATAAAATTGAAGTAATAATTAAAAAACCATTGAGCATTTATACCTTGCCAGATGTTATTTGAAGTAATCAAATAACAGGGACGTAGCTACAGTATTAGTATTTTAATTTTTTACAAGAGGGAAAAACCAAAATGTTGGGACCTCACAATGTTAGGTCAAGGTTACAAGCTCCCAGCAGCTAGAAGTAGGAGTAAAAATCAAGAGACTATGGTGAAGTCAGGAGTAAAAATCAACACATCACTGTGTCATGGACACAGCCAGACTAAGGCTGCTCAGACTCCTCCCTCCAGAATCGGTCACTCACGAGAAGAAGTGTTGTGCCTACAATACATGTTCCTTCAAGGGAGGGTCCCTGACAGAATTTGTTCTGCTGTGTAAAGCTGATGAGGATCAGGACAGTCCCAGCTGCCGCAACCACCGAGCTAATGATGTTCATGGTCGTGATTCCTTTGTCTCTGGAAAATAGATTTAAAGCATGGTAAAGTAAACAAGAACGAAAGGTAAAGATACCTCGTAGGAAATGCTTAGGACTTTTCTAGTTCTAGAGGCCTCATCAGGTCCCTGTGATTGGAAGGCTTGACAAGTTCAGTTCTGACTGGTCGAAGTCAGAAGGCAAAGCATACTGTAGAATGGGCCAGCAATACCCCCATGGTTAACACTCCTGAAAATGTCTATTTCATCTCAGCACAAACCATCTTTCATACCCTGGAAGGATGGTGCCTTGGAACGCATCTCAACTTGGAAATCAGACTTGGTTTTGAGTCCTGTTTACATTAGAACTTGTACCAACTATTTAGTCTGTCTGGGTCTCGATTTCTACCTTTAAGAATGAGATCAGGAGGATGAGAGGGAGAGGTAACTGGGATTGATATGTAAAATAAGATAGTTTCTAACTTAAATAAAAGTAAAAAAATAGAAAAGAATGAGAATGACTTTAGTGTAGCATTCATTTATTTTTTAAAAATTTAGTATATGCTAAATACCAAGCATTACCATATGGCTCCAGATATACAAAGGCTCACGTGGGGACTGACAGCTCACCATATTCCCCAGGAAGGATCAAATGATGATCAACAAAACCACATGGGAGGCATAAAAAGCTGATTGCTCCCAGTAATTTTTTTTTAATTTTTAAAATTATTATTTTTTTTGAGAATTTCTTACGTACGTGAGTATTGTAGTTACATCACTGCCCCCAACTCCAACTTCTCCCTTGTTTTATCCCTTCACTCCTCAAATTCATGGCCTCTTATTATTTAATGATTATTTTCACATATGTGTGCATATAAATTTATAATACAACCTACAGAGTTAATTTAGTGTTGTTCATTTGTATGTTTGTTTAGGGTTGAACTCTTGAGGTTGGGTCATCTACTGGGGGCTTAGCTCTGGAACAAATTGATTGTCTCTACCTCATCAGTCATTGATTGTAGTTCTTCAGCTACAAGATTGTAGTTCTAGGGGTGGGGCCTAGTGATATTTCTCCTTAACCCTAACCCTGACCTGGCATGTCAGTTGGTTTTGTTTTTCATATCTTATTTAGGCAACCTTATTTTTGAGGTCATAGGTGCAGATTCCCTGTCATATACAGAAGATGCAATCTTGTAGTAGATGCCCTGCTCCTCTGATTCTTACAGTCTTTCTACCCCATATTTATGATGTTCTCCAAGCCTTCAGTGTAGTGGTTATACTGTAGATACATCAATTAGTGTTGGGCACCCTCTGCTTAATTCCTTTTATTCATTCCCAGTATATTTGATGGAGAGGTGTATGAGTTTCTTACAAGAAAACTGTGTTGGGGGCATCATATTATTTTCTTTATATTCACTCTTGCTTTTTAAAAAGGGTCATTTCAGAGTGTATCTACTATACCTCTGTTGGCTGCATTATGTCTTCTGAGGTTGGAAATGAAACTATGCATTTACACATTTCTGTATGTAGCCTTGTATGGCAAGACTCACAACTGTTTATCATATACCAAGATTTTTATTGAAAACTAGTGGTTTTGACAAACAACAAAACAAAGCAAAACAAAATAAAAACAAAGAGCATGCAAATCTGTCAAGCTCTTTCCATATTAAGTCCTTTGGTCTTTCCAGTCTCTGTTTTGGCTTCCACAGGGACTATTAACAGACTAGGGTCTGTAGATATGTGATCCCTCATGCAGATCACACCTTAGGAGCACAGCCTTAGTCCCATCTGATCCTTATTAAGGGATTGTGATGTCAGGAAGACTCTTGCTTTCTGTGTTTTAGAGATCCATGAAACTAAGTGACTGTGAGTCATCCCATGCTATTATGGATCTGCAATCCCATACTCATGTGTCATGCCATGCCTTCTTCCATCCATGAAGCTCTCCGGGAGGCACAGATAACCTTTGAGTATGTCTTAGCTCTGGAAGGAGACACAGTAGGGACTGTCAGTACTGATCTCCAGAGGAGCAGATGGAGCATTCATCCCTTTCCCTAGGACTTCACTAGAGTTTGTAATTATTCATGACCAAAGGCCATGAAAACGGATCCAGTGACTTTGAGTGGAAGCCCATAGCTCTAGGGTTTTCTGCAGTGATTAGATGAGGGTAGGAGCATTTGAACATCACCATGCCTATCACCATGCCTTTTGTAAATAACATCTTAATCCTCAGAGAAGCTCTTAGGTAATCTCCCATCAGGTTGAAAGAGCACTGAGAGCCAATCAGCTCTGACTCAGTCCTACAACCATGTGGCATCAGTGCCACTCTTTTTGTCTAGTCCTTGGGCAGGCCTCTGAGGAAAGCCTCTGTTTTCACTGGAGGTGGGGCTGGGAATATAAAGCAAGGGTGACAAGGTTTTTGATGGGTTTTGGTTGAGGTAGGGCTTTTCAACTTTGAGATTGTAGACATTTTGGTCAGATGATTTTTCTACTGTAGGAGGCCTTCCTATGCTTTCATCGTTCTAAAGGGTATTTAGAGGGAGCTGAAGAGATGGCTAAATAATCAAGAGCATTGGCTGTTCTTTTAGAGGACCCAGGTTCAGTTTCACATAGTGTCTTACAAATATCTGTGATTCTAGTTTCAGAGGATCTGACACTTTTGTCTAGCCTCTGTGGGCACCAGATAAAACACTCTTACACATAAAACAAAATAGACCCAAAAAGTAAAAGGATGCTTAGAGACAACCCTAGTTCTTAACATCTAACTGCCAATTAGGTAGGTATACCTACCTAGTTATGACAATCAAAAAAATCTTTGGATATTGTGAACTATTCCCCATTGAAAGAGGAGGAGCAATAATCTACTCCCAGTTAAAAATCATTTAGTTACAACAATGTAGGGTGGTTCCCACTGAGTGACTTTCAGTTTGTTTGCTCAGAGAAGTAGTAGAAAAGGAAAGAACAGGGCTAAATCACCCACAGATTGGGTTTGAACCAAAAACTTGTTGCATCAAGATCTTCCCAAGAAACCCTGAAACTTAAGGCCAAAGCTGCTGTTGCAAAGCAAGTAGATTTTAAATCATGTACAAGTTGTAAAAACTACTTACCAGAATTTGTCTTGGTTTATCATTGAACATTGTGACAAATCCTGTCAGAAAAAACTGTTCAGAAGACAAGAGGCAATGGTTAACAGGTGGTACATCTAATCTGTCGACAACACAGTCTCCTTTGGGTCTTCAAACTGTCAGTGCTACCCTCTCTCCCCCAGTATCTAATCTTTCTAACCTGAGTGTTAGGGAGGAAGGTTCTTGTTTTCATTCCATCTATGGGGGTTGGCATTGGCACCTGTGGATTTGGGTCTTAGAATCTAAAATTGTTATGGTGCAGTACAGACATTGGGAAGTTACTATTGGTGTCTTCTTCTGCTCCACTGGGCCCATCCTCCTCCTGTTCCTCCTCAAAGCCCTTCTCTCAGTGCCTCACACTATCACCTTCCCTCTCTGGGCAATTGCAATTCCTCTCCAATTGATTTTCCCAGAATGGCTGTCGTCCTTGAATTCATTTCCTCCTCAAAAACCCATAATGTACTCTAATGAGAACACAACTTTCAACAAAAAGAAGAAAAAAATCAACAGAAACCATTTGCTTGTATATTGAAGTTACACATATCCATGCGCATTGCTACCCTGTTCACAATAGCTAGAACTGCAGTCAGCTCAGATGCCCTTTAGACGACAACCAGACAGTGACTAGGTGGTTCCATTTTATGCCACAATCATGCACTTTTCTCAGTTGTTTTTTTCCTATGATGCACCCTTAGCTAGTGCCTTTTGTCATAGACAGGGGATGCATACATTCCTTCTCCCTCATACAGTTCTTTGGAGCACTTATGGTGAGTGTAAAAACATCTTTCACTTTTCTCAGAAAGAGCTTTGTTCAACAGTACTTACAGACCTGGGGCATTACCAAGAAGATGTAGTTGTGTGTTTAATAAATGCCTTTACCATGCAGAGTGGATTTTTAAGAAGCAATAAATCTCACAAATCATACTGGGAGAAACTGATTGGAGAACGAGGAGGTGAAGACTGGGTCCATTTGGTTCTTTGTGTTAGAGTGAGTGTAGTTTAGAAATCAAGATCATATTATTTCATTAGGAAAATTTGTTTTTGAAATACAAATTATAGAAATAGCTTATTACTGGTTTTTAATAGTGATGCTGGTCTCATTAATTCTTTATTTCAGTTTCTGATTTATTGATTGATTGATCCATGCATTCATTCATGTATCTCATATCTCAAGCATGATTCTAATTTCTGAGAATATAAAAGCAAGTAAAACACTCATTCTTGCCCTCTTGTATGTTTTGATATGAGATAATCTAGGTAGTGTAGCATAGGATCAGGAACAAAGCCTGGAATGTTCAGTGGAACCAACATTGTGCTAAACAATTATTGATGGCTCCAATAGTTCCCTGTGACAGACACGAACCCTCTGAGGTAAGAAGGGTGCTGAGCTATGATTACCCTCAAGTTTTCTTACTCACTGAATCTAATTCTGTGAGTGCTAGCTTCATGTGTTTCTGTTTTCACACTCACTGTGTCTGAACATGGTAGACTATCTACTGTTTCATTGCCCAGCTTGGTACTGCAGGATGTATTATACCCATGGGCTTTGGAAAAGCACAATGTACCTGGGAACAATCATCATTGTGAGGGTTGCAGACAATGGCCAGTGAAATAATATGGGGTAATTTCTTTTGCCAAGGAGTGGTTTGCCTGTTTGGTATCTCAGAAGGGACACACTTATGAAATGTATTGTCATAGAGCTGAATCCAATTCACATTAGTGTTCATAGCAACTTTTGAGAAGTTCTTAGCAGATGGTACTTACAATAAATGCTCCCCAGAATGGATATCCTGTGATGATCACAAGAGGAAATTTTTTGGAGAAAAAAGATGAAATTAAATGCTAATATAATCCCAAGGCCCACAATGATCAGAGAAAGAAGAATCTGGATAGCCTGGAAGGAGAAAATGAACATGAGGTAACAAGAGCCAAGACCTGTAGGCTGCCCCAAACACACCTCTGGCTGCACACTACCCCAATATAAACATTTTCCATATCTCCATCATACTGAGTCCATCCCAATTTTAATTCTTCATTCTTGTAGTAGAAGACATATTTGAATTTGTGTGTGACTAAACCTAGATGCAAACTTCTTAAGTACAGGCCCCATACACTATTTCCTTACGCCCTTCCTCCTCTGTCACACTGACATCTTGATTACCCTCATAATTGGCCTCCACATTGTCAATGCTAAGTGCAGTCATTCCTCTGTTTGCATGGGAAAGTGGGTGAGAGACCAGGACCAGAATCTGAGGATGCTTAAGTCTCTTATGTTAAAAATGTCATAATATGTCCTTGTTGTATGTGCATCGTTTGGGTACATGCCTAAGAGTGGAAATGCTGGATCTTGTGGTAGACTGATTCCCATTTTCCTGAGGAACCTCCATGCTGATTTCCAAAGTGGCTGTATGAGTTTGTACTCCCACCAGCAGTGGAGGAGTGTTCCCCTTTCTCCACATCCTCTCCAGCGTAAGTTTTCATTGGTGTTTTTTATTTTAGTCATTCTGACGGGAGTGAAACGGTATCTCAGAGTTGTTTTGATTTGCATTTCCCTGATGTCTAAGGATGTTGAGCAATTTCTTATGTGTTTTTCAGCCATTTTACATTTCTCTATTGAGAATTCTTTAGTTCTGTACCCCATTCTTTAATTGGATTATTTGGAGTTTTGGTGACTAACTTATTGAATTCTTTGTATATTTTGGAGATCAGCCCTTTGTCAATGTGGGATTGGTAAAGATCTTTTCCCATTCTGTGGGCTGCTGTTTTGTCTTGTTGACTGTGTCCTTTGCCTTTCAGAAGCTTCTCAGTTTCAGGAGGTCCCATTTATTAATTGTTGATCTCATTGTCTGTGCTGCTGGTGTTAAGTTCAGGCAGTTGTCTCCTATACCAATTCATTCAAGGGTATCTCCACTTTAACCAGGACCCCCAAACGTGAATGACAGTTAGGAGGCATGGGCAGTCTTTGAGGCCTCTTGTAGTGGAGCCAGTATTTACTCCCAGTGCACAAATGGAATTTAGAAGCCTGTCCCCTATGGAGGGATACTCTCTCAGCCTAGATACAGGGGGGAGCGTCTACGTCCTTCCCCAAATGGTGTGATAAACTTTGATGATCCTCCATGGAAGGCCTCACTCTCCCTGGGGGGGGGTGGATGGGGAGTGGGACAGGGTCGGGGTGGGGGGAGGTCAGGGGAGGCATGGAAGGATTGGAGGAGAGGATTGATATATAAAATAAGATTGTTTCTAATATAAATAAAAATGTCATAATATATGTAGATAATCTACACATATCCTCTTTCTACATATTTTTTTTTCCCAGACAGGATCTCTTGGATTCCTAACTGTTCTCATTGTCACCATGGAGCACGGAGTGAACTGTCTGTCTCACTATGGAACACAGTGGAACGCAGGATGAACTGTCCCCAACCTCACTATGGATCACAGGGTGAACTGTCCCCAGTCTCACTATGGAATACAGGATGAACTGTCCTCAGTCTCACTGTGGTGCACAGGGTGAACTGTCCTCAGTGGCACTATGGAACACAGGATGAACTGTCCCCAGTGTTACTATGGAGCATAGGATCACCCATCTCCTCTGCTTCCACCTCCCATAGCTGGGATGACAGACTTGTGTCACCACACCTCTCTTCCTGTGCACTTTAAATTGTCTCCTAGGATGGTAAAATACAATGTACCATGCACATGAGCACCAGAAATGTCTAAGCATTATCTGCCTGGGAGTGAACAAAATACTTAACAGGGTGTAAAGCAGGAAGTAGCTGTTGTACTGTCTGCAGAATGACTATAAGAAAACCAGCTGTACGTTTAGTAAGGCATAATTAAAAAGTATTTTCATTCCATGTTGTTCGAGCCTGAGGTTATGCATCCTTTAGACCTATACTTCACTGATGGGACTTTGACTTCACCTTCACTGGCTTCTTAGTTCTGTGAGAGGCACTGCCATACCCTGGGGCCATTTCTTCAGGAAGATATTTGGAAAAATTACATGGTTTCCTGCTTCCCCTATGTTGAAAATCCACGATCAGAACTAGCTCCCCATGAAACAGCCATAGGACCTCCCTCCCTGGAGTTAGGTGAGTTATTGGACTACTCACTCCCTGAAAGTTACTGAGTCCATCACTTCAGAAACATCTCCTGCACTGATGGCTGAGAGTTAACATATAAGACAGACCCAAGGCAAACTGTGCATTGCACTTTTAAAGAGAGCTTTTGTCTTTCTATTTTTATCAAAATCAAGGGAAATGACACATGATAACTTTTCTCTGGAAGATCCATTTTTTTCACAAGCAATTGACTTAGATGTACTGCTGCTTTTTATTTTCTGAATATTTCATTCATGTAACAATGTATTTATCACATTAACACGTTACCTTCTTTTACCCTCCTCCCATCCATGCTGACCTTTTCTTTTTTCCAACTAGTCCTTAGTTTTCATGTCTGTTTTGGTGACTTGCTGACTTGCATTAGGGTTGATCATAAAAGCAGAGATATGGAGTTATTTATTGGAGCATGGGCAAAACTTATCAGTAGCTACAGTTTTAGAGAAAATCACTGATCCCTTTGGTGTCCCCCAGCAACCATTAGTTGTCAACAGTTCCTCTGTGAAGGGTAGAGACTAGTGAGCTTCCTTGACTTTAGAAGGATGCATTGCAGAGGAAATGCCAGGGAGGAAGGAAGCCCAGCTCCTTCCATGAACATTATTACACAAAGCCACCTCTGTAGACAAAAGTGGAGATGAGGCCCCTTTTCTCCCTTCTGGGATGATCCATTATAAGGCAGAACTCACCCCCAAAACCTTTGGCTCGCCCTTCAGGAGATCCAGTAAAGAGTTATGAGGTCTGTAGGGAAAGGCAGTCAAGACATCTTCATCTGGATCTATAGTGATAACATGGGACCTTCTTTTCTCCCCAGATGGTGACTCCATGATTCAGCAGCAGAGCTCTGTTAGGAGAAGGAGTGAAAGGATATTGCAGCCATAATCATGATGTATTTCTCCCCTAGTGCCACATGGAGTCTGCCGCATGAGCCCACAGCAATTACATAGTACTAGAACCACAGAATCCCAGTCATTGAGTCATAGAATCTGAGAATTCTAGAGTGTACTGGCCTTCTCGATTATTACAGAGGGAACCTTGAAAACTTGTTCTATTATCAGTTCACTTAAAAAGCATACGGTAAACACAAAATTAGATAGATGGTGCATACAAAACAAATGCCTGTATCTGTGTGTGTGTGTGTGTGTATGCACATGTATACATATACACACACATATGCACATATACATATATGTGCATATATATTTCACAATTATGCTCTGGTACTCTATCAAATACTAATTACAATTATACATGGTTTGGAATTTTGCTTTTCAGGCTAATGTCTATATTCACATATTTGTTATGATTTCAACTGCTAAATCACCAAGGTAAGCAGTTTAATAAGGCCAGACATAACAGATGCAAGAATCATCTCAGATAGTTCCTAAATTGCAGCAATCACAAATACCTTTGCATACTGTTGTTTGGACACACTCATTCTCTTGAATTTTTCATGAACTTGCTTATGAATAATAAAGGAGCTAAGCCTTTAACACATCTACTATATCTCAGGCACTGTGTTAGGTGCTTTGTTTTAATGTGCACTGCAGTGGCACATTTGGCAAATGAACAGTGGTCAGACTGAGAAGCAGAAAGGTCAATCTGTCAAAGAATAAATGCCAAGAGATAGATGAAGGATGTTCTTCTATCTCTAAAGCCTGTGTTTTTACTGTCAACTATACTTCCATCCTTTTGTAAATGGAGTTTCCTTCTTTTAGGAAAAATATTATTGTTTAACAGTATCTTTTAATAGTATTAAAATAGCAAACTATGGCTATGTTTTCCAGATTTTACAGCATATTAAAAACATATACTTAGTGTTCAGAGTAATGTTTTAATACACTGTACAATTATTACTATCATGAAGTCAATTAACATATCCATCACCTGACACTGTTACTGCTTTTCCTCTTTTCTTCTTGTGGTAAGAAATTTAAGATCCACTCTCGGGCCCGAAGAGATGGCTCAGTGGTTAAGAGTTTGTACACAAGCCAAGGAAACAATCAGTTGAGGAAATCTTGTGTCGTGGAAAGATTGTAAGGGCCAGAATACCAGCATGTCTGCTTGAAAGTCTTTCATAGAAATGGCTGCATGAACAAGATCTGAACAATGTCTGTGTCAATAGATATGCTAATGTGGAAGCAGGGGAAAAATCTCATGGGGTTCTACCTCTAGACAAAGAACTACTGGCAATTAATGACTGCTAATATAGGAAGATTTAGCCTCTCCTGGAGATGAGTTCCCTAAATGATTGTCCAATATAAAGGGGTCAGCCCTGAAACCATATACACACAAGTTTTTTTATTATGGATAGATAATAATTATTATAATAATTATATTAATGTTTGTGCATATGTATACATCTATATATCAATGGTAATCAGGAAGGAAAGGCGTATCAATTTTGGAGGGAGAAGACATGGAGGGAGTTTAAAGGAGGGGACTTGGGAGGGGCTGGAGGGAGGAAAGGGAGGAGAGAAATGATGCTATTACATATTTTTATAAAACGTTTTATTGATTCTTTATGGATTTCACATTATGCATCCTGATCCCACTCATCTTCCTCTCCCTTGACCTTGCAACCTCATCCCTAAAACAAAATAAAAATTTTAAATAAAAATAAAAACCAAAACAAACAAAATCTTGGTATGGAAGTTGTAGTGTGTCACAGTGAGTCAGACAGTGTACCCTTTAGTCCACACGTCATTACTTGTGTTTATTGCAATGAATCATTGGTCTGATTCAGGGACTCTGGCTTCTGCTACTATTGTCATAGGACCCTCACTGGGACTCCTCTTGGATACCCTGTTGTTGTCTTGGGTCGTGGAGATCCTGCAACTTTGGATCTGCAGGTCTGGGCCCCTTTACATACTCTAGCAGTCCATAGATGAGTTGGATATTGGGGTGGGCTAAGCCATAGCCCTGGAAATTGGTCAGCCCACCAGCCATAATATTATATTTTCATTAAAATGTGCAAAATGATGATGATTATGATTATGATGATGATGAAAAGAAAACAAAAGAGTGTGTGCTGTTCTTTCAGAGGGCTGGAGTTCAGTTTTTAGCACTGATATATGGTAGCTCATAACTATCTGTAAGGGGCGTCTGCACCTCTGGCCTCTGAAGCACATACATGTATGTACACATACACACACACACACACACACACACAAATGAATCCAAGGAAAAGAGATGAACTCTCTTCACACTTTTCTTTCTGAGTTCTCTATAGATTTTAGTTGTCTTTTTTACTGTTCCTAGGCATGTAGGGGACTGGTCTATGTACTGCTGTGTTTCCATAATAGGTCTGTATGTTAGAAACCTTACATATTTATTTCAGTTGAACATTGCTTTATGCAAAGCAATACTAGAAGCTCTCTTTCTTGGGTGAGAAATGTTGATTTTTTTTCCAATCTAGGATTGAAGTTGCTATTGCTTTTCTGTGTTCAGTGACTTATTCAGTCTAGTACTTAAATGAGAGAGTATATCATGGTGAATTATAGTCTTTGAATTCAAATAAAAATTAAAGCCAGTGTGTTTGGGATCTAACTCAGTGTTAGAGTTCTTTCTTAGCATGTGCAAGGCCCTAAGTTCAATATCCCATTCCTACCATATGTGAAATCATTAAGTGAGACAGAAATAAGCCATTTTCTTGTAACAGAGTCTCACTCTGCACCCAAGCTGACCTTTGAACTCAGGGCAATCCTTCTGCTTCATGCCTAGCTATGATTTATTATTATTTTTCAATGCTGGGTATAAAACCCAGATCCATGCATAGGCTGTCACATTTTCAAAAGATTGCAAATGTTTTGGTAATGTATGATGTCTAATATTTAAGCAACAGGAATGTATAAGTAACACAGAGAAAGATCCTACCCAGATGCATGATGTCATTAGCTTCCACCCCTGCAGGGCTGCTCGCTTTCTCATCTAACTTCAGACAGATGAAACACTGTCTGCTCATTCTGTTTGGAGAAGTGTATAGAGTCTGTGGTCATTGTAGAATGGTGAAATATAGAATCTTGCTGCCTTGGACTTGGAGGAAATGATTTTCATCAGGAGTGAAATGACTCATATTGAAAGCCACCACAGGAAAGCTTTTTTTTTTCTTTCAGAAGTTTATTTGGATCTACCAAGACTGAGATTTCAGGAATGTCTATCTGTGCTCTTCTGGGAGAACTGGATTTCTTCCTTCTTCTGTATTTCATATCCATGGCTTCAACAAACTGCTTTTGACAACTTGGGTATGATCTTGTGATTCAGGCATGAAAAAAATGCACTCTAGAAGGATAACATTTATTAATAGGCTTTAACACTTTGATTTGGGGGGGGCAAGGTTTAAAATATACTCATGTATTTCTCTTAAGTGCAATAATACAACATATACTATAATAATATTTTACAGTAGTACTTTTGCAATTCCATCATAGTATATAGTTGCAGCAATATTAGTTCAAGCAAATTTCACCCCATTTCCTCATTGTGTTGCTTTCTCGTAGCCTCGAAGTTGAATCATGATTTGTTCAAATTATAATGTTATCTTCTTGTAGCATTTAGGAGAAATGAAAAGTTTGAAATTATAACAGTAGAGGATAAGAGGAAGCAAGGCGAAGAGCAGAAAAACATTAAAAAAAAAAAAAACCCAAAACCCTCCTTGTGGAGTGGGGCGGGGGGCTGGGATGGGAGAGGGTCAGGGGGCATGGGAGGGAGAGAACTGAGATGGATATGTAAAATAAGAAAAAATAATAATTAAAAGCCATTAAGTAAAGGCAGAAACAAACAAGCAAAACAAACAAACAAACAAACAACAACAACAAAAAACCCAGTAAAATCTTGGTAAAATCATGTTAGCAAGCACTTGGCTATGGAGACAGATGTCAGAGTGCACGATAAGAACAAGGCTATGTAAACTCTCATTCTTCCCGTGTATTTTTATCTAAGTTTTGGTTCACTAATGAAATTTCAGGGGCTAACATCTAGAACCAGCTAGTTTCTTCAGGGAGGGATTTTCTTACAGTGCTGCTGCCCTGTAGGCACTGTCTTATCCCACCCAGGTGACTATTCAACGAACTCTTATTTTCATCATTAAAGTCACTTTCCATCTTATCCTTTGTGCCTGTATCATTGCAGATCAGAGCAGGGAGACAGTGGGTGGGTGTGACAGAAATAAACAGAGAACTTACCCAGGCTTGTTGGCATAGACTTGCTTCCACCAAAAAACAGAACTGTATGCAGCCAGCAAAAACTCCAGCACAGTGAAGATGAGCATCACCACCAGCCCACTCTGCAAAGCAGGACAGGCCTGGGTGGAACCCCATAGAAAGCCTTTGGGCCCTACTGAGAGGAGATGGGGGCAGGGGGCGGGGCGGGGGCGGGGGCTGGGCGGGGGTGGGGCGGGGGCGGGGGCGGGGCAGGCATGGAAGCCCTCAACCATGGAGATCAGAAAGAGCAGAGACCATGGCTCCATCCGCTCTCTGTTTTCACTTTCAGGTTTCTTAGTGATCACACAGAGATGAGAGGGAAGAGTGACTGCCCATCTGTCCCTACTTGTTTTCGCCATTTTGTTTGTCCTTGGTGCTTTTCATTCTTCCCATTTTCAGGTGTGGATTCAGAATACTTACCTACAGGGTCCTCCCTGGGTTCCTTCAGTGTGCAATTTCATGTCTTCGATTGTGAAAAATTCTCAGATAGTTATTTTCTCATAGTCTTTCTTCCAAACTTTTCTACTAGAACTCATGTTTATGTTCAACCTTTCCTTGTAACTTCAGCATCTGTGTCATTTATATTTTTCAAATTTGATATGCTCTAATGAGATATTTCCTCAGATGCATTAAATCTGCCCTTTACTGTTCCTAAGTTTTTTGTTTTGTTTTGTTTTGTTTCCATTGCTAGTCATGGTTCCTCTTTATTAAGTTCCCTTGTCCTTTTTATCATACTGTCCTGTTCCTGGATTTTGGCTTTGTTCTAATCAGGATTTCTATTACTCTTGTAAAACGCCATGACCAAAAGCACCTTGGAGAGGAAAGGGTTAATTTCATCTTATGCTTATAGGTAACAGACTCTCACTGGGGGAAGTCAGAGTAGGAACTCAGAGAGGAGCCTGGAGGCAGGAACTGAAGCAGAGGCCATGGAGGGATATTGCTTACTGGCTTGCTCAGCCTGCTTTCTTACAGCACTCAACAGGATTGAGTGTTTTTTTTTTTTAAATCATGTTTTTCATATACTTATCATCATATAGTTTAAGTGCACATGTGATGGTGACGGTATTAGTTTGTGTCTTCAATATGTGAGAATCTTATAAGTGGGATTTATTGATGTGTCCCTAGATAGTTGCTTTAAGTTTGATTTTGTAAGGACCTTAGGAGTATCAGGGATACAGAAGCAGTTTTGAAACTCCTTTATCAGAAGCCATCCTAGTGTTGATGGGACTGTGAGTTTAGATGTGCCATCTGCACGAGGTTGAGTGAGCTGTCAGACATTTGCAGGGCTCTTGGTGTGTGCAGACGAGCTTGACAACCCTAAACCCTTACCCTGGGCGTTAACAGTTTTGGATCCTTGTCTCTAGCACCTGTTTCTGAGTAGGTGCCCCAGTTTTCTGCTTTGATGATCCTTATTTGCTTCTGCACCCTATGTCATCTTTATTTCTTCCTTCCTCCAGCTCCCCTTTACTTTCTTCCAGTCTTAAGTACGCACATATGCATACACACACACACCATACTCACACACACACACACACACACACACACACACACACACACACGTATGTTCAGGTTAATGCTGTATTTATTAAATGTTAACATCCCTTTGAGGATGGCTTACATTTTAGTATTGAGGAAGTCATTTTTGGCTCTACTTGTATCAGGGTATCAGATAATTTGATGTACTGAAATTAACCCTAATTGAAACAATCCACCAGTGTCCCAGTGAGAGAACACTTTCCTCTCATTACTTTACGCTGTCTTGCAGTGTGATCTCCTGGGCTGTCTCAGCCTCACTTCTAACAAGATAGATCTCCATTCTTTCACTCCCCCAACACTTTTGGCCTACTCACAGGGTCAGACTCATAGAGGGATATGAGTCCAAAAACATTCACACATTCTTCAAGACTCCTAAGTCAGATGGACACCAGAGAATGAAAGATACTGGCTTGGTCATTCATTGCTCCCATTAGGAGAAGTAATGAAGGAACAAGGAACATTGTTATGGTTTAGACACTATAATCCTACATTTAAAATGGACTAAGCCAGACCTGTTACTATCAGTAGGTGGTGGCTGTTAAATTTGGGTCAGAGGTGTCAAGGAAATTCTGCCCAGGAAGACTAATGTTTTCACAGGAGTCAGATCTACTAGTTCGCTGCCTCCTACCCTCTTCCCCTCTTTGCCAGTCCTGAGCAGATGTGCACTTGAGGAAATTAAACACTTTGTGTCTGCTCCGAGTCTCAGAGTACATGTGACCAAAAGGCAAACATCTCTAACGGGCGAATTGTTCCAACTCCAGGCAACAACCCCAAAGGGCTTCCCAAGTTCAGGTTCAACACAAATAACAAAGAATAGCATTGCCTATTGTGACTTAAAACTCTCCATTGTATTTTCTTAATCTCCTCACCCTCTTCCCCTCTTTCTGCTTTGTTTCCTGCATCCCCCAACACACAATTTACTAACTTTCTGACATATGTGTTTGTGTTTTTCCTGTCTGCCCCAGACAGTCAGACCAACAAAACCAGAGGTTGCTGAAAAAGCAAAAATTGCACAAAGGGGAAAAACAGGGGTTTTACATGACAAGATGTTTAGTCTGGAATTACTTACCATGATGCTGACATAAGCAAGGAGACAGTTCTTGTCTTCATTCATCCAATGGTGGGATTCCGAATAAAGCATTAAGGACAGAAATTTCTTTTCTGAATTACAGTGTGGAGAAGCAGTCCCCATGTCTATAAGGCTATGGGTGAGGAGGAGGAAGCCAATTGTAGCAACAGCAGAGCTTGCTGCATTGGAGGCCAAGCTGCTCAGTGCCTGGAAGAGAGGTTCTCATCTTAGGCTTGGTGCAGAATTCTCCATTCCCTTTGCCTATTATATTGCAATGGTACTTCCCCAGGGTAGTTTATAATATATTCTGGGGCCTCTTATCAGGCAGACCATGATAATTTGTCTTTGTATTGTTTATCACTCTACAGTTTGTCACACAAGACAGTCAGAAAATGTGTATTGGAGGGGAGAATGTGAACAGCTCCCCACAGTCTGACTTCCTGACTCTCCATGATGCTGAATACCAAGGTGGGTGCCCAAGCCTGCTGTCAGCATCTCCACTAACTTCTCCAATGCTCTTAGAACTGTCCTTTGAATATCTCTTACACCATGGCCTTTGGCATCCTCTGGAGAACTAAGACTATAGTTTTACCGCACATAAAGAAGCAGCTTTAGGACTTCTCTCCTGTCTCTAGGTTAAGTCCTAGTCCCTGCTTCAAATGACTTGACAGATTTACATGACCCCACCTGGATAGCATTGCCCTACATGTGGAATTGGGGTTGGGGGATGGGAGGGGAGGGTGGTCAGGGTGCATGTGAGGGGGAAGAGAGAGTAAGAGGGAGAGAGGGAGGGAGAGAGAGAGGGAGGGGAGGGACAGGGAACTGGGAGAGGGAAAAAGCAGCTTTAGAGAATAGTGAAAGTAAACTGAAGAGGTTTGGTAACCTAGAGCAGTGGAAGATAATGCACTTTCATCTAACAAGAAGCTGACAAATGTGCACCTTCTTTTTCCTTCCAAGAAAGGACAAGAAGTATTGGTGTGTGTGCTTAGTCCCTATGGTTCTACCTATGCTCACCCTTCAATAACACATGAGCAGGCAGTAGCCTATAAAATGCAGTAGGAGGAAACAGTAACACTGTTGCCCCTGTGGGTATATGCCCTCCCTGCTTCCTGCCACACACCCCAACTCCAGAAGCCACAGGGTCTAGATAGCTATGCTAAGAACACAATGGTGGTGTGGGAGCTGGCACATGTTCCTGATGACTGAAGCTTGAGTTGTATGGTGGTTGAAGAGTTCTCAGCATTGAATGGGGTCATGATCCTGGGCTTGCAATCAGGAAATGTAGACTTCCAACTCAGTTGTTACTAATCTCTCTCTCCTCCCCCCCCCCCCTGTGTGTGTGTGTGTGTGTGTGAGAGAGAGAGAGAGAGAGAGAGAGAGAGAAAGAGAGGAGAGCAAGAGAGAGAAAGAAGGGGGAGAGAGGGAAGGAGGTAGGAAGGGAGGGAGGGAGGGAGAGAGAGAGAGAGAGCAGGCAAATGCTTTTCTACTCTAGGTTTCGGTTTTTCTCCCATCATACGTGGAAAATGAACACATTCACTTCAGAAGTGACTTCTCAAGTGTGTCAGGAAGTCAGCTGAAGAACATATGCTCCCTAACCTGTTCTGAGTTTTGTTTCCCTAAACTGTGCAGTGGGGGGATGGAACTAGAAGAATTAATTATGAGGTTCCAGCTATTACAACCAACTGGAGATTGTTCTTCATACTTACAAAAGGTTTGAATGAGAGTTGCCCAGAGATTATCGAGAGAGATCCAGCAATGACAAACTGTTCAGGAAAGAGAGAGAAAAGAAAGAGTTGACCTAAGCTGCCTTCAAATCACTCAGAATAAACAATGGGAAACTTCTAGGGACACAACCCTATAGGAATGGCATGTCCTTCTTGCTAGGGAGCCTTCATATCTATTTGGGATGTCTGTGCTGACTTTAAAGAATAGACACCTGCTCAGGGTGTTGAGTTTATGTTATGGTAAAGCAGTAATTGCAGATAAGATGCAACAAATACCTGGAAGATGCTACTAATATTTAAAGGGGAGATTGAGGAAGATCAATGACTTGAAATTTGAGGCAAATGGAGACAAGAAAACCAACAGAAGCACCTAGCAAGGGAGCTTCTCATGTGACAAGAGACAGAAAAATATGGAGTTGAAGCTATTGATGTAGGTGGAAAGTTGCCCGCAGTTTATGAAATCAGGAGGACAAGATCCGATGTGAAACTTTGATTATAACTGCCAAGAAGGCAGTATTTGATTGCAGTGGTTCTAGCAAAGGGCCCATCAAGTAGAGGGATGGTGGTCTGGAAAGCTGAAACATTGATTATGTCTGTGACATGAGTATTGGGTAGTCACAGATAATGAAAGCCAAAAATGAACCAGTAGGAGCTTCACTAATGAATTGTGGATGCTGCCACCACTGGTTAGACAGTGAACTCCAGGACAAATTATGCTTTGGGGACAAGAGCAGACTTTTTGCACACTGTGTAGTTGTGTCCAGGTAGGGATCGTGGTCACTTTTGTATAATTCATCTTCTCTGTATGTGCCCATTTCCCTCATTTTTACAAGATTCTCTACTGAAGAGAAATGATTGTTGGTAGGAGGTATACATTGGGCCTGGCTACTCTGAAACTAAGATCCAGCAGTGCCCTTTCCCATGAGCCATTAGATAAGCCCAAGAACTCTACAGAGGTTCAGGGTTACCTGGAAGCAGAAGAATGCCTCTGTTTTCCACAAGCCTTGTCGTTACCGAGACAAAACTGTGGTGTCTAATAGAGGTCCCAGGTTATTGTTTAACCAGCATTTCTCACTCTGTACCTGAGAAGTGAATTACTCTTCAAATGGCTAGAATCCAATGGCCTCTTCAAAGCCTCAAAGAGGGCTGTAAATAATGTTCCTTTCATCTAACAGGATATGGTGTCAGATAAGAAATGGGCTGATGTATCCAGTGTGATGTCTTTTCTTGTCTCCTGTCTTAATCAGAGCCCTTCTGAAGTGAATAAGAGACACAGGACATGAGATAATGACAGGGATGTTGAGATTGCCTCCTCGTTCATCCTTTCCTCTTGAAGATGAAGCCATTCTATGACTGAATGCCTAGTATATATTTAGGAAGCATAAACGCTTTTGGAGATCAAATTTTACTTACACATAGGGATCCAACAAATGGGTATCCAGTCATCAAAGTGGTGAAGGCTGCTGGGTTGAAGTAGGAAGAGTAGGAAGCTGATACCAAAATGCCCCCCAAGCTTGCAATTGTCAGGGCACATAGTATCTGTATGGTCTGTGACAGTCAAAACAGGGACTTTAGAACATGCTTTAAGTAGATGCAAAGGATTATTTGAATACACATTGACTTATAAGAAGTATAAAGTAGGTATGATTTCCATATTAAAAGGTGGGGGGGGATCCCACAAGGAAAAATAAGCCTGTTCTAAGAGGAAAATCCAAATTTCACTTTATTTTTGGAAAGGCTCTTTAAACTCAGGAAGTGATAATGTGAATGTTGTAATTCTGAAAAATATACTTCACATTTCCTTTTTGGAAGAAAAGTTATCTAAACTAGAGCATAGTTAGGTGAATATGGAGAAGGAACTTCCCACGTGAGTGTAGATTCAGGCCTCAACTTCAACTGAGAGTCGTTGAGTATCATATTCCTAGTGCTGTCAATCATCCTTTTTCATTTGTGACTTGAATTTAAGACTCATTGTGGTTGTCACAGCACCAGGTGTCGGACTAGTTCACATGTTTAAGGTTTCTGCACTACCAGCAGTATTTGTAACATCTGCGTTACAGATGAGGAACATGAGGGAATTAAGTAGCACAAGGACAGATTACAAATATTTTTCAAATACATAGTATCCTAATGGCTAATTAGGGGAATGTAAATAAAAGCTGATTTCAGATTCCTTTTCATCCTAGTCAGACTGGCTATCATCAAGAAAACAAATGACCACACATCTGATGAGGATGTAGGGAAAAAGGAACTGTTAAATGCTGCTATTAGGAATGTGAACCAGTGTGGCCACTGTGGAAATCAACATGGTAGTTCCTCAAACAACTAAAACTAAATTAGAGCCAGCATATGATCCAGATGATGACTCCTGGTATATCCCCAAGGGACTCAAACTCAACATACCACAGAGAGGCCTGCACACCCAAGCTCATTGCTACACAATAGTCAAGGCATGAGACGATTTAGATGACTATCAGCAGATGGATGGAAAAGCAAAATGTGGTCTTTACACACAATGTAATTTTATTCAACTGTGACGAAGAATAAAATAATGACATTTTTGTGAGATGGATAGAACGAAGGATCATCATACTAAATAATAAGACAATCTCAGAAAGATAAATACTGTGTTTTCTTTATTACAAATATATATATATATATGTATATATATATGTGTGTGTGTGTGTGTGAGAATAGAAGAGGCACTACTAGGAGAGAGAAAGTGGTTCAAGAGGTGGAAGATAAGAGAAAACAATGAGAAAGAAAAGACAAATGCCATGCTTTCTTTTGTATATAGAATCTGAAGTTGTGCACATGCGTGCGCGTGCATGCGCGTGCATGCGCACGCACGCACACACACACACACACACACACACACACACACACGTCACATGTGTGGTAAAAAAGCAGAGAGAAAATATTTGGGAGAGAAAAAAACCACCGAGAGGGTGGGAAGGAATCAGGAACATAATAATCAGGCAAATATGAATATATGTATACATATATATTTCCATTTGTCATCTATCTATCAATCAATTGATCCATCCATCCATCCATCCATCCATCCATCATCTATTTGTTGAAAGCAGTGGTGGTGATATAAGGGCCAAGGTCTTGTTTCTCAGGTAGTGAAAGAGTCACTGAGTAAGATGACATGAGTTTCTAAAGTGGGAATTTCCAGGGCTGAGAACATAGCTAAAAGATCTCAATGCCAAGTTCCTTTCAGCGACTTGTGGTGAGAATTGCTGATGAAGTATGTGCCTTCTGGAAATGTGCTGCTGGCTCAACAAAGAAGAGACATTTGAGAAAATAGAGGGGAATGATTAAGATTCAAGATGTAGTAAATGTTAGTATTCTGGCATCCGTACTGGCCTGCCCTCAGGGTTCTGACAGGATACATCCTCAGATGCAACCAGTAGGAGTACCACCTGTGCACATTTACTACAATCCCTTTTAAAGAGGCTCCATCTCTCTCTCTCTCTCTCTCTCTCTCTCTCTCTCTCTCTCTCTTTCTCTCTCTCTCCTTTTCTGCCTGTCCCTCTGTCTCCACCCCGTCTCTTTTTTTCTTCTGCTGTTCCTGCCCCCAGAGGCTGGTCCCCCCATTTCCCTCCATGATTTTCCCATTCCCTTTCCATTAATTAAAAAAAGCTCCCCCCCCACATGAGCTCTGCTACATTGCATCTTTCTGCCTTACACCACTTTTTAAATTACAAAATTACAACAGTAAGGGATTATGCTGGTATAGCTAAGTGACTATAGTAGATTATTCTTTGTAAGACTCATAACCTTACTAGCCTCAGGTGGCTGGCTAGGTTTCCACACCAGGCATGATTTCCCTCCTGCTGAGTCAGCCTTAGGTCCAATTAGGCAGCAGTTGGGTGCCATTGACATGTGAATGCCACTTATTTCACCTCTATGCATATCTTGCTATGCTGGATAGTTGTGGATCATAAGTATTGCAGTTGGGTAGGACTGCTTGTTTTATTTCTTTGGCATAGTATTTTCTGGAACCATGGGAATTAATCCAAAGGAAAGAAGCTTTCAGACACAGCTTGAATCACCTGAGTCCTATGTCCTAAGTCTGCAGTGTCTTCAGCAGTAAGGAGCCTCCCCAGATCCCGGAGAAGCAACCAAGGGGCTAAATCAATTTTCTATATTGTTTTGGGAGTCACTTAGTCTACCCTCCCCAACTATTTGAATAGTGGTTTTAATTTTTAAAAGGACATGATGGAGTTAATAGATCCAGAGTCCCAGAAGACACATTTGGTAAAGTGTGTGAAGATGGGTCTTAACAGGAAATATTCAGAACCCTATGACAAATAGGTTACTGCTTATGAGGTATAATGATGTTGATACTGGGATGTCTCACAGCAGCCCATGTGGACACAGAGAAATGTGTGGATGAAAGCAATCTAAAATGGTATCATCTGAAAATGTTTGGAAAACAAACTTCAAGTAAGAAGACCTAATTTAATCAGACCAAATAAAAGTGTATGGCTGTCATAAATCTACACTAAAGACTAATGAGAAGAAAGTAATTTCTTAACTATGCAGTGTTATGTTGAAAAAGCACAAGTGGTTTAAATTATTTAATTAAATGAAAGCCCTAGGAAGATGTCATTTCCAAAATAGATGTATTTCACATTCTGGATAGATTGTGGAATCAGCCAGAAACAAGTCAAGAATGTGCCCAGATCCCCTGTTGATGTGAGATGTCCTTCTGTATGCTGCAAATATGTGTTGCTTTTACTGGTTGATGAATAAAGCTGATTTAACCAATTGCCAGACAGAATATAGCTAGGCAGGAAATCCAAACAGAGTTATGGAGAGGAAGAAGGAGAAGTTGGGAGATGCCATGTAGCTGCCAAAGTGGTAAGATGCCAGAATATTGCCAGTATGGCATGGCCATGTGGTGATACACAGATTATTGAAAGTGGTTTAATTTAGAAGAGAGCTAGCCAGTAATAATCCAAACAATTGTATTTAATCTTAGCCTCGGAATAATTATTTCATAAGTGGCTTCATGGACTCATGAGCAGGGGAGAAACCAGTCCAGGCAGACCAGCATGGCAGAGAAAACATTCAGCTACACACTATAGCTCCATAGTGTGGGCACAATCTTAATATCTCCATGTGTTATCCTTCTAATGAGATGGACTTACCCCAAGAACTGTGGCTTCCTTAGGCACACCAACCAGGTCATCTCCTTTTTGGTGGCTGTGTCCAGCTTTCTCTTTTGTGAATAACGATGTCCATTGGAAGGAAGGCCCCTAAATCCTCTTGATGACAAGTATGATACTATTGATTGCTAGAAGAGGCACTGTGCTCATTAGTTCCTAGGGCGTGACTGACACACACTCACAGGCATCAGAGTCTGTAGGGAGTGTGGAATGACTTTTCTTTAGATGAGAATTGGGTACATTCAGGGTGTAATGACCATAGACTGGCTTGTTTTCTACAAACAGAACTGGATCTGAGTTTCAGGGGGAGCATAGAAGAGCTAGCTTGCTTGTTGTACTTCATCCATGATGAATAAGAAACATGCTATTGGGGAAAACTATAAACAATTAAAGGAAGCCCACAATTTGGAGGTAATTCAAACAGAATTTTCTCTGCAGCCCTCACTGCCTGTCCCACAAAGCCTTTACATTTAGCCCCCTTTCTCTTCTTCTTGTAACCCTGCTTCCTCTATAGTTCAATCCTCTATCTCCCAGAAGCTCACACTGAAGCTGCATTTATTCTCTCTAATTCTCCCACTATTCATTTTCTACCCATAAGTATTGGGTGAGTTTATAAAAGGAACACATCTACTCCACTTTTTTTTCCCCCAGACACTAGAGCACATAAGGTCTTAATCCTTCTAAAGATGTTAAGTATATTTCATATATTAGCAACTCGGAGCTAATAAGTTCATTTCATTAAGTGAAAGTCAAAAACAAACTTACCTGATGCATTGCATGTGTTTAATACACTGTAGCAAATATAATTATTGTTAGTCTGTTATTTGCCTAACTTGCATGTACCTGGGCTGTGTCTACTGGGATCAGGACCTTGCAATATTTTCTTCTACACAACACCAGCTCTTTTCACCTTGCCTCTTCTTCCTTCCCAGTATTAACAGCTCCACTCCAGGAGAAAACAATGCTGCACGGGGTCAATGGCACCAAAAGGAACCCCAGATCTTGTTCCAGTGGGGGAGGGGGGATGGCACCGCAATGGGAATGGGAATGGAGTGCTGGTCACATCTGGAGCACTGACTGCCATTCGTGAGTGACGAGTTGGCCCCTAGGAATGGCTGTGGCCTTGGGGAAGTGTGTTAAAGGTGTCTCTTCCCAGAACTGCTCCCATATTGGGAAACCTGGATTTTAACTTGACTTTTGTCCCTTTCAACTAATCTTACTAACTAATCTCTCTGGTTCTGATTTTTTCCCCTGGGTTTGCCAGGGCTCATATCCAAGAACACTAACTTATACAATATTCTAAGCCCCATGTTAGGAACTGGAAGCCTGGTTGATTTTTCTCCAGCCTATCAACATTGTGTGCATTTATTTTCTGTTGTTATTTTAAAATGGACCGATTTGGGCTTTTTTAAGACCACAAAGCAACAATTTCAACTAAAAGAAATAAAGTTTGCATGAATTTAAATGTTCTGGACTCCTCAGCATTTAATGTGAAACTATCAGTTTCAGGGTTTATGTGCTCTTCTCTCTCTCTCCTCTTTATGTATGACTTTACCCAATTACAACATTATGCAAATGGTCAGTCCATCCATTTGAATTTCTTTTCATTGATTTGTCAGTGGACATCTTTGACTAATTAATATAAAAGCCTTAAGTATTAAAGCCAAATACTAGATTCTGACCTATGCCACGGCACAGATGAACCTCAAAAATAAAGTAAGTGAAGTTAGTCAGTCAAAAAAAGGTCAGATGCTGTGCTATTCTACTTATGAGGTACCCTGACTAGTCTACATAATTTTGTAGAAAGTAAAACAGTAGCTGTCAAGGGCTGGGGAAGAGCTGAGGAGCAGCTGTTTAGTGGATATGGTTCCACTCTGTAAAGATGACCAAGTTCTGGAGTTGGAAGGTGGTAAAGGTGTCAGAACATGAATGAGCTTGATGCCACTTAACTGAAAACTTCCTTTGGTTAGAATGCCACAAGTATGTAAGCAGGGTTTAACTCTAATTAAACAATCCAAATGAATGCATGTTTCTGGATTCATTAAATCGGACACATGTTCATGATCATTTTGTTTTTTTCTGTTTCTTTTTAAATTTTATTGCTATGAATAATGCTGTAGGAAACATCTGTGCACTTTAAAACATTGTAGAATTTATGCTTATTTTATCTATTAAATCATATACTTATGACAACATGTAGAGTTTTTTTTAAAGAATTTCAGCTATTGTATTTATTTTGGATATGTATAGTTATTTTAGGAGCAACTCTATATAATGAAGTTCTTTTTTAAAAAAATTATGTTTGCCAACTGACACCATTGCCTCCAAATCCAACAATGGAGAGGATGCTTTGTCCCTTAACATTCATTATAATAAGGTGAAGTGGTAGTGGCCCACAGCTTTTGAAATGGGTTAAAAAACTCCCACTGTTCAGGCAAACAGCTCTGTAGAATACTTTTCTGTGTTATAATATTAGATTATAATTATAGTTTCCAAATTCAACATTTTCTCAAATCCCAGTTTTCACCAGGAACACGTTTTGTAAGACTGAGTGGGGAACAGTGGGGTAATAGGGGAAACCCAGAAGGTCATCAGTTCAAATTTCAGGTGAAATCTAAAGGTGGTTTGCTTTTTAGCAAGCAAGTAAACAGAGGCCCCAGGTGGGAATTTAACTCGCCAGTTCATACAGGTGGCCAACAGAAAAGATAGAATATGAATCTAGTTCCCCGGCTGTCAATCCAGAGCACAGTCTTCCCCAGGGATTAGAATCTAAACCAAAATACCAGGCGGTCAACAGAAAAGACAGATGAGAATCCAGCTTCCAGTCTGTCCATCTGAAGGAAGTCTCCCCCAGGGGTTCTGCCCCATTAAAGTCCTACCTGTCCTCACAGCCCTGTCCTGTGTGCTCCTGTGTCCAATCACTCAGGCCCCTGGAGCTCTCAGGCTCAACCTTCCACCAGCTGCTCCCTCCAGAAGTTTCACTCTCTGCTTTCGACACTCAGGCAGTCTGTGTTTTCCCCGGAAAGTATTCGTGATTACTCAGGATGTGAATTTGCTGTAATTACAAGCAGCTAGCAAACGAAGAGCTGCTCTGCTTCCCCTTTCTGAATTTAGAGGTTTGGGAAAATAACACAAAATAAGACATCTCACGAAAGAAAGTGTTGTGGGCTCGTTTGAAATAATTCCCTGCACTTCTATGTGGAGGGAAGAAAGCACATTGGTTGTATTAAGTCTGTCTTCTTATTTGCTAAATGAAGAATGAATATTAGTAACTTGACCATCTGACTGTTGCAGAATTAATGAGAAACGAAGAGTTTATAAAAGAGAATTATTGCTAATGATAGTGATTATTGATGTTTAATAAGGATCAGGAGAAACAAATAGGCCGAATAGATGTTTATCCAGGGAGAAATAACTCACAACATAGACAGATGAACACCAGCAGGTTCCTGGTCCCAAGGATGCCTCTGGATGTACTCCTGTCCCCATGCTGGAAGCAAGAGAGCTCTCCGAGCCCCCTCCTCAGCCTTAGTTCCCCCAGGTCACATCTGGCCCTGTCTGCACCCCCCAATGATGGGTGTGGTCTATGCTACAAGTGCAGACAAGGTGAATATCTCACTACAAATGATACATTTAGATTTGAGAGAATTTCAAATTTTTCTTTGTGTAATCTTTCTAGACATTGAAGAAAGAATTCCATAAGATATGAGAAGATGGAAAGATCACCCGTGCTCATGGATCAGTAGGATTAATATTGTGAAAATGGCCATCCTACTAAAGATAATTTACAGATTCAATGCGATCTTCATCAAAATTCCAGCACAATTTTTCAGCTTCATATAGAAATACAAAACAACTCAGAACAGCTAATACAATCCTCAATTTAAAAAAAAACTGCTGGAGGCATTGCCATTCCATATTTCAATTTGTATTATAGAGCAATGGTAATAAAAAACAACATGCATTGACATAAAAACAGACATCTCAATAAATAGAATTGAAGACCCAGACATAACTCCACACAAGTATTAACACCTCATTTTTGACAAAGCAAAAAAAAAAAAAAAAAAAAAAAGAAAAAAGAAAAATACAGCATCTTCAATAAATGGTGCTGGTCATACTGGTGGCTTCATGCAGAATGAAAATAGTTTCATAGATCTAGTACCCTGCACAAAAGTCAACTCCAAATAAATCAAGGATCTCCAGTGAGGTGATTACAACATCCTTAGATCTTTTTAAAGAGTCCAGTGTTCCAGAAGGGTAAGTGGATCATGGGGCAAGGAATGTTTCAATGATACAGGGGTTTTCCAGTTCCCTCCCCCAAATTGACTTCAAGATTTGGTACATCTCAGGTCCTACATGGAAGAGTTTACCAGCAATCCTCTTTCAGGTTCTCTGTCAGCTGAAAGGGCCAGTGGAAACTCCCTTGCTGTACCTACTGGAGGTGCCTCTCTGTTGGGAGCCGGCCTTGAGTCACATCCTCTAGCAAAATAATGTATACCTTAAAACTCTAATTGAGCCTTATCTTGGTAAAGCAGAAAACTGCTGAAAAAGCAGTCTGTTCCATTCAACCCAGGAACTGAGATGAACTAAGACACCAGGAACTGAGATAGGCAGACATCTAGGGTCTGATATTTTTGGCCTGGGAAAATACCAGAGCCCCAGAGTTAGCACAGCTACCCCTCCCCATTTCCTCCCTGCTTTGCTTTAAAAACCTTTGTGCCTAATAAAGTTAGACCTTGACAAAGATTGCTTGGTCTCCTTCCTTCTTTCTCTCCCATTATTTTCAGGTTCTAGCCCACCTCGACCCACGAATAACTAGGCCCCCGCTGGTCGGGGCAACAGAGTAGAAGGCCCTGGTCTTGATTTCCTTTTGTTCCTCAGAGAGTGTTGGATATGATTCATCCATTTCCTCAAACTGGGCAGATAGTGTGTCAATCTTCTCACTTGCTCCCACAGTAGGCCTCTACCTCAGAGCTGAAGTTGAGGGGAGTTCTCCTTATACAGTGAAAGAAAAAAATTGAATACAACCTCAACAATTTTCTCATTTTGTTTGAGACAGAAATCCTCTGACCTCAGCCTTCTGTGTGCTGGGAGTACAGAGATCTGTCACCAGACCAGGCTCAACAAGCTTCTAAGAAAATTCTCCAGTAGCATTTTCAAATAACATTATGCTTCTAATGAAGTCCTACTTCAGTCTTCATCTAAAGTCTTTCTCTGTCCTACCAACCAGCTCCCAAATAATGACACAGATAACACAGAGACTTCTTATTAATTATGAAAGCTCAGTTTTAGCTTAGGCTTGTTTCTAACTAGCTTTTATAACTTAAATTAACCCTGCTACTTCTGTGTCTGACTGGCAACTATTCCTTTCTTTGTTCAAGAGCTCCCTCTGTCCAGAAGTCCTGCCTATCCCTCCTGCCTAGCTATTGGCTTAAACCAATCATAGTGACATATCTTTACATAGTGTAATCAGATATTTGCAACATTCCTCCCTTTTTGTCTAAACAACCATGAAAGAGTCTTAACTCTAACATAGTAAAGCTATATATAATAAGAACAATTATCAGGTAACAATTACACTTATAATATCTAGTTCACTTACTTGTATTTGACACATTTGGAGAAATTATTCTATTATCTATATTATACCTTGATGAGTTCAAAGTTTTATACCTAAACCATTTTTTATCATATTACTAACCCAACAGTATCTTTTCAGAGCTCAAAACATTTCCTTAGATAAATAATTTCAGCTTTTGTGTCTCTTAAACTTATGCATTTTATACCTCTTTTCTGAGTTTCATTTTTGAATTTGGTAATAAAGAAAACTGTAAGTAAAATATTTCATCTTCATCTCCATCAGAGATTCAAGAAGGATATATTACCCACGTAAACAGGAAGTACAGAACAAGCAACTTCCAAAATTAGAGAAATGGCAGAAACAGCTGGATGACTGGACAGTCACCCAAGGTTCCTCTGTAATGTTATGGCATTCATCTTGGCTCACAGGCCTAGAATATCTCACAGATTTTTCTGCGAAGCAACAATTTTGAAGGACTGTCCTACCTTGCCTTGGCAAAGGTTGGCAGTTGCCTTCTTTTGTGTTCCGCTTGTCCAGTTTGTACAGTATACTGTTAGCAGTCAAGGCAAGGGCAGTTTCTTGCCCAAATGTCTAGCTTTTCCACATTGAAAGAAACTCCATATGGAAGTTCTTTGCTACCCACCATCCCCTTTAAAAGTAAATTGGTGCTGCCAGGAGCAGATGTGTCTCACTGTCATAAAAGCTGTATGTTGTTAAAAAAAAATCAATGCAACAAAGAGTTGGTTTTTTGAGAAAATCAACAAGATTGATAAACCTTTATCCAAATTAACGAAAAAGCAGAGACAGAACATGCAAATTAACAAAATCAGAAACGAAATGGGGAACATAACAACAGACACAGAGGAAATCCAGACAATTTTCAGGTCATACTTCGAAAATCTGTATTCCACAAAAATTGAAAATTCAAAGGAAATGGACAAGTTTCTGGATAACTATCACTTACCAAAATTAAATCAAGAACAGACAAACAACTTAAATAGACCTATAACCCGAAATGAAATAGAAGCAGTCATCGAAAGCCTTCCAACGAAAAAAAAGTCCAGGGCCAGATGGATTCAGTGCAGAATTCTACCAGACATTCAAGGAAGAACTAATACCACTACTCCTCAAACTGTTCCACAAGATAGAAACAGAAGGTTTATTGCCAATCTCTTTTTATGAGGCCACAATAACTTTGGTACCCAAACCTCACAAAGACACAACTAAGAAAGAAAACTACAGACCAATATCCCTGATGAACATCGATGCAAAAATACTCAATAAAATAATGGCAAACCGAATTCAAAAATACATCAGAGAAATCATCCACCATGATCAAGTAGGCTTCATACCTGGATTGCAGGGATGGTTTAACATACGAAAATCTATCAACGTGATCCACCATATAAACAAACGGAAAAAGAAAAACCATATGATTATTTCCCTAGATGCAGAAAAAAGCCTTCGATAAAATTCAACACCCTTTCATGATAAAGGTATTAGAGAGGTCAGGGATAACAGGAACATACCTAAACATAATAAGAGCAATATACAGCAAACCAACTGCCAACATCAAACTGAATGGAGAGAAACTTAAGCCAATTCCTCTAAAATCAGGAACAAGACAAGGCTGTCCTCTCTCTCCATATCTCTTCAATATCGTACTAGAAGTTCTAGCTAATGCTATAAGACAACAAAAGGAGATCAAGGGCATCCAAATTGGAAAGGAAGAAGTCAAACTGTCTCTATTTGCAGATGATATGATAGTTTACATAAGCGACCCAATAAACTCTACCAGGGAACTCCTACAGCTGATAAACACCTTCAGCAAACTAGCAGGATACAAGATAAACTCAAAAAAGTCAGTAGCCCTATTTTTTTCAGACGACAAAGAGGCAGAGAAAGAAATCAGAGAAACATCACCCTTTACAATAGCCACAAGCAACATAAAGTATCTTGGTGTAACGCTTACCAAACAAGTAAAAGATCTATATAATAAGAACTTTGTGACTCTAAAGAAAGAAATTAAAGAAGATACCAGAAAATGGAAAGACCTCCCATGCTCTTGGATAGGTAGGATAAACATAGTAAAAATGGCAATCTTACCAAAAGCAATCTACAGATTCAATGCAATCCCCATTAAAATCCCACCACAATTCTTCACCGACCTTGAAAGGATAATAATCAACTTTATATGGAAAAACAAAAGACCCAGGATAGCCAAAACAACCCTATACAATGAAAGAACATCAGGAGGCATCACCATTCCTGACTTTAAGCTCTACTACAGAGCTATAGTTCTGAAAACAGCCTGGTATTGGCATAAAAATAGACAGGTAGACCAATGGAATCGAATTGAAAATCCTGATATTAATCCACGCACCTATGAACACCTGATTTTCGACAAAACAGCTAAAATTATACAATGGGGCAAAGACAGCATCTTCAACAAATGGTGCTGGCACAATTGGATGAGGGTGTGTAGAAGACTGCAGATAGACCCATGTCTGTCGCCATGCACAAAACTCAAGTCCAAATGGATCAAAGACCTCAACATCAATCCAGCCACATTGAACCTCTTAGAAGAGAAAGTAGGAGGTACCCTTGAACAAATTGGTATAGGAGACCGCTTCTTGAACATAACTCCAGGGGCACAGACACTGAAAGAAACAATTAATAAATGGGACCTCTTCAAACTTAGAAGCTTCTGTAAGGCAAAGGACACAGTTGACAAGACCAAACGGCAGCCCACTGACTGGGAAAAGATTTTCACTAATCCTATATCCGACAAAGGGCTGATCTCCAAAATATACAAAGAACTCAAGAAACTAGTCAACAAAACACCAAATAACCCTATTAAAAAATGGGGTACAGAACTGAAGAAAGAATTCTCAATGGAGGAAATCAAAAAGGCTGAAAGACACTTAAGAAAATGCTCCACATCCTTAGCTATCAGGGAAATGCAAATCAAAACAACTTTGAGATACCATCTTACCCCTGCCAGAATGGCTAAAATTAGAAACACCAGTGATGACTTATGTTGGAGAGGATGTGGAGAAAGTGGAACACTCCTCCACTGCTGGTGGGAGTGCAAACTCATACAGCCACTTTGGAGATCAGTATGGCGGTTCCTCAGGAAAATGGGAATTAGTTTACCACAGGACCCGGCAATCCCCCTCTTAGGCATATACCCAAAGGATTCACATCAATGCAACAAAGACATCTGTTCAACTATGTTCATAGCAGCACTATTTGTAATAGCAAGAACCTGGAAGCAACCTAGATGCCCTTCAATTGAAGAATGGTTAATGAAGATGTGGCACATCTACACAATGGAATACTACTCTGCAGAAAAAAATAATGGTATCTTGAAATTCGCAGGCAAGTGGATGGCACTTGAAGAAACCATCCTGAATGAGGTAACCCAGTCACAAAAAGAGGAACACAGTATGTACTCACTCATATATGGATTTTAGACCTAGATCAAATGATCACCAGCCTATAATTCACATCACCAGAGGAACTAGGATACAAGTTGTATTCTAAGAGATTCATATAAAGTCCCTCACAGAACTGGGAAGGGACAAGTCCCCCAGACCTCAGGTATAGTGGGGGAGGACAGCTAATGGAGAGAGAAGTAGGAGAAAATGAGAGGGAGGAGAGGAAGGCAAGTGCGACCAGGAGGATTGAGCCTGGTTAGGAATGGAAAATAGGAAAGAGAGAGAGAGACAGAGAGAGAGAACATAAAAGAGGGAGGCAATATTGGTTTGAAGATAAAGTTGAACACAAAGAAAGGTCGAGGGAAGTACAAGACTGCTCCCAACTAACAATCTCAGCTTCCGTGGAAAGGCTATCATAAATGCCCTTCCCGGAGAGTGAGATCAACAACTAACTTCTCCATGGAGTCCTCAACTAATGCCTGTTGAAAACAGGAGCAAACACCCATACATAAACACTGAGTCAAACTAGAACCCAGAAGCAGATGGAGAGGACAAGACCATGCGGTAGAAGTACATAGAGACAGCTTACCTGAACAAGGAGGAGCTAAGGGCCACTAGACTGATAGCTGGGAAGCCAACAGGGGTCTGACTCGGACCCCCCTGAATATGGGTCTCAGCCAGAAGGTCTGAGCAGCCTAAGAGACCTCAGACAGTGGAGCCAGGATGTATCCCTGGTGCACAAAAGGACTTTGCAAACATATCCCCCATGGAGGGATAACTGCCTTATTCTAGAGATAGGAGAGAAGCCCTAGTCCCTACTTCACAGGACCTGTCAGATCTACATGACCCCAACTGGATGGCATTCCCCTACATATTGTGTTGTGGTGGGGGGTTGGGGGGGGAGGGTGTTTAGAGTGCATGGGAGAGGGTAGAGAGGGCAAAAGGGAGGGAAAGAGGGAGGGAGGGCTTGGGGGGAGGGAGGGAGGGAGAGGGAACTGGGATCGACATGTAAAATAAAAAAAAAAATAAAAAAAAAACGCTTTGACTCCAAAATTTAAGTTGAAGAACAAGTTACTGGGGAAAAGTATTTCTATTTTTGTTTCCACAGAAAATGAAAAGATGTGGATTCCTTCCAGACTAATGTGGTTTGATCACACCAGACCGCCTGAAACAGAGTACAAGCTGATCCTACATTCCAAACAGCTGGACAAAACAGCCCTACAGACTACAGCTAGGATATCTGAATCTTCTTCGAATCCCCCAAGACAGCGCCCCTTACCAGCAGGAAGTAGTTTGGAAAGAACGACGCCCAAATTCCCAAATATTGTGTATAAATGTTTGTTTTCATTTAATTGGACTTTGTTATATAAAATTAAATAAAAATACTCTATATGCATAAAAAAAAAACATTTTAAATGCCATAATCTTTAGGTCTTTGAAGAGTTTGACGGTCACCTATCTAACTAAAATACATCTCTGTATTACCTTATTGACATACCTAACACGACTACAAGTTTGATTGTTATAAATGACTAACTACTATTCTTTATTTCTTTATTATCCTAAATAGCTTTCAAGGACTAGAACTTTACATTGTTAAATGAGTTGTATAAGTACAATACCTTAAGCAAGGGTAGAAACATTTATACATTATAACAAAAATAACTTTAAATGTGTATCAATATACAAAATCCATACTAATGTAAAATATTTGAGACTAGTGTTTGTTCGAAAGTAGTCTCAACAATTCACCCTTTCATCCCATCATTTCTATTCCTTCCTTTTTACCTTTAGAAAGAGATTTCTGAATCTAATTGCCTTCGTTCAACTTTTTTCCTGACTCTGACCAATAATAGTTTGTAACCAACCCCTCTAAATGATGAGAAACATCCATAACCTTCTGAATGACCAAAAATCACCCACCTCACCTCTTGGGAATGTGGGTGTCATGTTCTCTAAAATGATTCCTGTTGTCTGGGGGACAGCAACATCTTTATATGACCCTGAGGAAATTGGGATAATGGTCAAGTCCTGGGAGAAGTAGCTGTATTATTTGTGGTTCAGTCTCTGTGTGATAGGAAAATGTGGCACTTATCTGAAGTCTTGGCTGGATAGTCTGTGAGGCTGGACCATCTCAGCTAGCAGCTTTGAAGTTGTTCTAGATCAGAATTTTGTGGAAACTGCAACAGAGGCATTCCAAGAGGCTGTATCATCTGGGCTATTTGTCTTAATTGGTGTCTGTTTTTTTTTCTGAAAATACATGAACTCTTAAAGGGAATATATATATATACATATATATATATATATATATATATTCTGTTTTAACACAAGTATGGGATGTACAGTGTGCCACAAGTAAGCTAAAGATGTTTTTGTTTGTTTGTTTTTATATTTGAGCAAGTAAAGACATGTGTCAACTTTATAAGTCTGTCCAAAACTGTAATATTCATCTATATGGAAGGATTACATGTAATAGTAAGTCATGAGGACTCTGTAGTTAACAAGATTTATCATGTCTCATCCATGCTCAAAACTGTTACCATGTAAAGGGTTAAGCTCATATATCATCTGTCTTGTAGACTTTCTTGACTTTCCCCCTCATGTCTGTAGCCATGTAGGAGCTCTTCCCCAGTAAAATCAGATCTTGATTTACTTTGAAGGAACACACAACTTGTTTCCTGTGGAAACAAAAGCATAACCTCTCCCGCAATACAACACATTGCCCAGCTTCTATTTTGAAGCCAGAACATCCCTAAAGTATATTGGCTAGTTTAATTCAGCAGCCCCTTCCACAATTGAGGGTCTCTCAGCAACTGCCATTCTTTGTTCATTAGCATTCAGAAAAATAAAAGTAAACAAAGCACCATATAGGATCCAAAATGCCCTGTGTATTTCCCATCTTTACATTGCTTTCTCTTTTGTAATATTACTTCACTGTCTATTTAAAGACATTATTATTTTTAAACTATTTATAGTTTTATACAACTACAGCTGGTGGTTGGCTCTAGCATGCAGGCAGGATCAAGGAACCATATCTCTGTATGTTATGGCCCACAAGAGAAACTATGTCTTGCTCCTTGTTTGTGTGCTTGGAACTTTTCTTTTAAAGCTTTCTTGGGCCATTTAGCTTTTTATTAAACCAATTACAATGATATATTTTTTGCAGTATAATCAAATATATCCCTTTGTTTATAGGTGGGTAAAAATAATAAAAGATCATTATTTTTGTTATTTATTTTGTGTTTTATTCTTGGGTGCATGGTGTTTCCTTTGGAACAATGCTATCTCCCTGCCTACTAATAACAAGAAATGTAGAATTGGTCCTTCTAGTTACAGAAGTAAGGGGCAGTACTGTAGGCAGAACATTTACAATGAGCCATCTACCTTTTAACATTCATATGTAGATGATTCTTTTTTTTTACTATTTATTTTTCTTATTTTACATATTGATCCCAGTTCCTTCTCCTTTCCTCCCTCCTGCCCTCTCTTCCACCCTCCCATGCCCCCTAACCACCCTCCCATCCCATCCCACACCACTCCACATGCAGGGTGATGCCTTCCTGGAGGGGTCATCTAAATCTGTCAAGCCTCTAGGTTAAGGGAGTATCTCTCCATAGGGAATGTGTTTCCAAGTCCTTTTGTGCACCAGGGATACATCCTGATTCCACTGTCAGAGATCCCTTAGACTGCCCAGGCCTTCTAACTGAGACCCATGTTTACGGGGTCTGAGTCAGTCCCATGCTAGATTCCCAGCTATCAGTCTGGGGGTCCATGAGCTCCTCCTTGTTTAGGTCAGCTGTCTCTGTGGGTTTCTGTAGCCTGGTCCTGTCCTCTGTCTCTGCACCTGGATTCCAGTTTGGCTCAGTGTTTAGCTGTGGGTGTCTGCTTCTGTTTCCATCAGCTACTCGATGAGGGCTCTATGATGGTGGACAAGTTAGTCATCAACCTCATTATCAAGGAAGGCCATTTATGGTTACCTTTCCACTGTTGCTCAAATTGTTAGTTGGGATCAGTCTTGTAGGTCTCTGGACATTTCTCTAGAGTAAGTCTTTTCTTCAAACCTATAATGGCTCCCTCTTTTATGGTATCTCTCTTAACAACGCTGCTAATAACAGACCTCTCAGGAAAAAGAAAATAATGTTCTGGATTCTAATTGTCTCAGGAGCAGACTCCACCCCTTTCTCACCCAGGCCTGGTAATAGCATGAGTCTCTGTTGTCTATTGTCCTTGGACCTCAGATAAAACTGAACAGTCTCCTGCCCATGTCCTATCTTATCTAGATGGACTCAGGCCTCTAGTTTTTCTATTTCAGTGTATGAAGAGAGTAGAAATAGCTTTTTGATAGCAAGGAGCTTTGCTACCCTCTGCTGGGTAAATGCTGTAAAGAGTACAACAATCCATGAAGATTACAAAAAAGTATATGAAGTCTCTGAGCTCCAGGGTATTTCCCTGAATACTCATATATGGTGGCACTCTGTGTGTGTTTGTGTGTATGCATGTGCATACACTATGAGTACAAGTTGGCACACAAAGCAGAAAGATAAAATGTCACATTACCAAAATTATAAATAATTAGGGCACATGTTTTGCACTATGTATTACTGTCCTTATTTGATCTAACAAGACTATATGTAAAAGTTGTGTGAGTGATTTTGAGGATGTTTATTGTACCTATGTGTGCTGATAGGAGGGAGATCAGGTATGAGTTTTTCTGTACTGTATAGAGATTTGTGTATGCTTTATTCATTCTATTCCTTGGAGAACTGCCATCAAGCTGTCTGCATTTTGTAGAGATAAAGCACTGAACAGTTAAGAAAGTTACCCAGGATGAAGCCTCATACATGTGGGCAATATAATTGAGTAGCTTCTGAGAGAAAGATCTGCATGACTCTGATCTGTTGGGTTGGACATCATGTGTATGTTCTCAGTCTGGATACAATAAACATCACTATTGATATTGACTTTAATCACAAGGCTTCGACAGTGGACATCATGTTTCTCCAGTATATATCTATTAATTTGAAAGAAAATGACAGTAAATAAAAGATACACGAATGGTGTATCTTAAAATGCCAGAAAGGATGGTCCACCAAGAAAGGTCCTATGTGGACCCTAAGGGGGACTAGTGAAGACATGGAAGTTACTAGAGCTTAGGAAGCTAGAACAAGGCATGCAACAATGAGCCCACTGCAAGATCAGCAGGAAGAGGCTGGCGTCCAAGGTCCAAAGGAGAAGATGTGACGTCATCTGTCACATGTGTGGTCAGTTTGGGACCAGTGGTGAAACCCAAGCCCAGCTGTGTGCTGTTTGTTCCCATTCAGTTGTGGCAATTACAGCTGTGCTGCAGATTCCCAGCAGGGTATTGGTGTCTTCCTTCAGGGCTGGGGAATTCCCAGAACAATTGAGGAAGGCTGGATGATGAGAACAGACATCACAGTTACATATCCAGAGATTCTCTGTCAAAAACATGTCCTGAAGATCCAGACCCAGAAAACCCCAACACTAGGGTTATCTTCTTCCTGGAATAGTAGAAAATTATTTTAAAAATAAATTTAGTTTTAATTTATGTGTACATGTGTGCATGACACATGAATGTGGATGCCCAGAGGCAGAAGAGAGAGTCAGATTCTTCTGAGCTAGATTTACAGGCAGTTGTATGATGCTTGATGTTGGTGCTGGGAATGGAACTCTGGCTTTCTGCAAGAACAATGAGTGTTTTTAAGCAATGACCCATCCCCTCCAGCTCCCATTTTCTCCTTTATTAAGAGTTACTCCCTTAATCCTTGTATGCTGTGGCATCTCTGGTATGGACTATGATCTATTATTGATATTTATATAGTCAATAAATGTCCAGGACCATCAGTGACTTTAATTGAAAAGATAGTTTGCCTAGAGAGTACATGTCTCATTCCAGGAGCTCATGTTAAAAAGCAAATTAAAAATATGACAGATGTGGTGGCACATATCCTCTTCAATCCTGGCACTCTGGAGACACAGGCAGGCATAATAAGTTCTAGGCCAGCCAAGGGAAAGTGAGAGAGGGAGGGAGGGAGGGAGGGAGGGAGGGAGAGAGAGAGAGAGAGAGAGAGAGAGAGAGAGAGAGAGAGAGAGAGAGAGCGAGCGAGCCAAGAATGAATGGTGGCATTTGCTTGTAATCTCAGTGCTGGGGAGGCGGAGGGGGCCAGATATCTGGACTCAGGGTCAGCCAGCCTAGCATATTCCAGGCCACTGAGAGACTCTTATAGCATAAATAATAAAAATACAGCGAAAGATACTGGGGTTCAAACTGAAAATCAGAAAAGCAAAGCAGCTGGCCACTAGCTTTTACCTCTACCACAGGCTGAAAGGGCTGTCCTGCCCTCAGTGTGGCTGGAGAATAAATCTCTGAGACTGAATACTGAATGCTCTGCTCCTATTCTATATACCTCTTTAGAGCTAGAATTAAAGATGTAGGATCCCTAGTGCTGAGATCTCCTTTTGTGTGAGCTGTTTCTCTGTTAGACTGATTCACTCCAATGTAACCCTGGGTGGCCTTGATCTCACAGAGATCCATCTGCCATTGTCTCCTGAGTCCTGGGATTAAAGGTGTGTATTATCATTTCTTGGCTCTATTGCTCTGGCTAGCTTTGCATTTTGATTTCCAGTGGCTTTATTAAATCATAAACAATATATCACCACAGAATCTGCCTTAAACAAGATGGATGGTGCCTGAAGAACAATACCTGAGGTTGTCATCTGACCTCTCCACGCTTGTGGCACGTGTGTGAATACAGAGGAACTGGGGCTAGGTTGTATCTGAGAGATCTAAAACAAATGCTATAAAATCACAACAGTGGATGGAAGGAGAGAGAGAAGTCAGAGATCTTTATATATTTTTTCTTACAATAAAATATGATAAATTATGACCTGAGGAAAGAAAATGACTTGTGTGCTAGGAAGACAACAAGTGTTTGCAACCAATCCACTGTGCCTGGCCTTGCTTTTGTTTTCTGCCTCCTTTCATCATACTGAGGTGGTGGGCAAGAATGTGTGCTCTGAATTGTCAGCGTACCTCTCTGGTGCTCATAAGGGTTCTCATAAGGGGCATTAAGACATGCAGCCTTGGTTCTGGGCAGTGACATCCGCATATTTGGGGAGAATGTTACAGATATATTAGATTCAGTTCACCGAAACTCAGTTTTAAAGGTATTACTCACGTTAAGAGGTGCTTTAGTTATTGTTATGATGACAGCCATTCTCTTCACCCTTGAAACATGTTCCAGCTGCAAAGACCTTTCCTAATAGAATTTTCTAATTTGTCTCCACAACTCTTTTTGGCCCAAACCATACACATTTTGCTTTGCCTCTACTGCTCCATTGAAGGCCATTCATTTTCTGAGTGGGCCAATAAAAAGCAAGTCCTCATGCCTGCACAGAGATAGGTTTACCAATGAGCCATCTACTCAGACACTCTTTACATTTTTATTTTATTTTTCAAATAAATTTATTTATTTTACATCCCGGCTACAGTTTCCCCTCCCTCCCAGTCTCTCCACCCACCCCCCTCTCTGTTCCTGCCCCCCCCCCAATCCTCTCCTCCATGGGCAGGTCTCCCATGAGTATCCACAAAACGGTATATCAAGTTGCAGTAAGAATAAGCACTTACCCATGTATTAAGGCTGTTAGCCAGCCACTTTTTTATCTTTTTGTTTAAAAGCAGTCTAGTAGAGCCAGATATGGTGCATGCCTTTAATCTCAGCACTCGGAAGACAGGGACAGGATGATCTCTGTGAGTTCTAGGCCAGCCTGGTCTACCTAGTGAGCTCCAGGACACCCAGGGCTACATAGTGAGGCCCTATCTAAAAATCATATCAAAGTAGTTATTGCAAAGGTCTGCTTTCAACCACAGGGACAGGATACTGCTCACCACACAGTTATTTTCTTTTCTCATGTAATGGCAAGTTATTTGCTCATTTCTTTCGTGTACTTTTTTGGACTTTTGTTCCTTTTTTATTTCAGTTCTTTACAACCCCCTTCCTCTCACCTGAACAAGAAAAAAATTTTAAGTCAAATTTTTAAGTATTAGTACAAACTAATTTCTGAAAACTTTAAAGGAATTTCTCAGCTCACCTCAGGCTTCTACTGCAATTCAGATAAACTCCACTAGGTGGTAGCAGATTTCTTAGCTATGGCTTATAACTAGCATTCAAAATTGTTTTCTGTTTTAATGACAGTACAGTTTAAATTGCGATTAATTAAAACACTATTTGAACATTTAAAACTTTAAACTAAGCTGGGCAGTGGTGGAGTACACCTTTAATCCAAGCACTCGAGAGGCAAGAGCTCTGTGGGTTTGAGGCCAGCCTGGTCTACAGAGTGAGTTCCAGGACAGGTTCCAAAACTGCAGTGAGAAACCCTGCCTCAAACAAAGCAAAGCAAAGCAAAGCAAAACAGGCAAACCAAACCAAAAACCAAAACAAAACAACCCAAAACTTTAAACTATTTATTATTATTATTATTGTTCATTTGTTTTTTGAGACAGGGTTTCTCTGTGTGACAAGTCCTGGGTGTCCTGGGGCTAGTTCTGTGGACCAGGCTGGCCTCGAACTTCCGAGGAAGGCTTCTGCCTTCCGAGTGTTGGGATTAAAGGCATGTGTCATAACCACCTGGTTAATTATTATTTTTAAAAAGCCAGGCATGGGGTCACAAGCTTAAGTTTTAGATAAGTATTTATTTTCTTATTTTATGTGTATAGTTGCTTTACCTGTATGTATTCATGTGCACCACATGTATGCCTGGTGCCTACAGAATTCAAGAGAGGGTGTTAAGAGTTCCTGGGACTGGAGTTACAGATGTGGTGCTTAGAACTGAACTGGGGTACCAGTGGACACCCACCAAAGAAAAATTACACACACACATATCTCACACACAAAAAGGAAAAAGAATTGCTAGTAGTTAAATTCATTTCTGTAAGTTTAATAAAACAAACCAATACACAATCAAACAACGGCCCCAGTCACTGAGCTGCCACCAAGGACTCAACTGCCTCCCCCTCGAGCCCCCTCGCTTCCCCAAACGATCCATCCCCCTGCCCACCTTCTCCCACAGCCACCTTCCGCAGGCCGTTTCCACCAAGGAAAAGGAATCACATCCTATGTCTGCTATCCAGAATCTCCACTTTTTGCTGATATCCTGCTTCCTGGTGGCACTGAGGATTCTATCCATATAAGAATTCAGCAGAGAAATGGCAGGAAGGGATCACTGATAATTACGGTAAAAAGAAACTAGTGATGGCGGTTACGAAGAAATTTGCCTGCAATGGTACTGTAATTGAGAATCCAGAATATGGAGAAGCAATTCAGCTACAGGGTGACCAACGCAAGAACATATGCCAGTTCCTGATAGAGACTGGACTGGCTAAGGACGACCAGCTGAAGTGCTTGTGACTCTCTGAAGCTTAAGTGAGGATTTCCTTGCAATGAGTAGAATTTTCACCTTCCCTTGACACACTTTTAAAAACCTCACAGCTTGTATAATGTAACCATTTGGGGTCCACTTTTAACTTGGACTAGTGCAATTCCTTCATACAATAAACTGAAAAGAGCCGTGCTGTCCAGTCTTGAAGTCCCTCATTTAAACAGGTCAAGCAGTAAGCCCTGGCAGTGTTCAGCCTGAAACAAACTACAACTGTGTTTCAGCCAAGCCCAGAGCCCCAAGTTCATAAGCTATGTCTACCCTATAGTCCCTCAGCTCTCCCTCAACAGAGTCCCCTGTCTCAGGAGAATATCACCAGGTGAATAAGAGAATGGGTAACACCACAGCAGTAAGGGAGTCTCTGGCAGGGATCCCTGGTGTCTGACCAGGTGGGCAGAATTCAGAATGGGCCACCTTTCCAAAAAGGTCTTGGACATCTGGCTGGCCACCAGGTTAATCAATTTAGCCAGATACATCCCTAGCCAGGGGATGTCATGACACCTGAAGGGTGAAGCCAGCCTAGTATCAATTAAGCTTATGACAAGGGAACACATATAAACAATGGATGAGTTATTGTGGCCAGCTGTAAAAGTTTCAGCTCACTCGTAGCAGCTGCCCAGTGCCATGTAAAGGAACAAACTGGTTTTTGGTTTTATTTTCCCTTTCAGTTTTAATGTTATGTAATGTATTTAAATAAAACTTGTTTTAAGAGATACCAAAACCAAACCAAACCAACCAAACAAACAAACAAAAAAAAAAAAAAACCCCAAACCAAAAACCAAACAATCCTAGAAATGAATTAAACTTTACAAGCTGATTTTTTTAAATGGGTAAAATTCTAACACTGATAAGAGAACCATATGTGGGCATTCTCACAATTTCAGAATATAACCAGTTTAAAATATCAAGCTTCACCTACAAGTGGAAAATGAGTTAAATTGGAATCAGAGAAGTCTCTCAAGGGTAGCAGGTTCTGTTTATCTGTAGATGGAGAAGGAGAATGTTTAGAGTTTTAGTTTGATTTGCCCCTCATTTGCAGCAAGAGCTTATGTCTGAAGAATACAGTTGGGGACTGACTTTGGTACAACTAGATATCTACCAATACTACTGCTAAAATACTAAATAGCTTTATACCAAGTGTGTGTTGTGCTCTGAGCATTTTATTGTGCAATTCCATCTTAAACATCACTGTATCAGTGAAGAATCTGGGGCCTCAACGTGTAAACTACAGGAGCCAGGAGCCAATCTGTCTCCAGAACAGGACATTCACGAGCCTAACCACTTCATTTTTCTGACCTCTGTTTCATTTCCCTTTTCTGACCACAGAATAGGGTGTCTATGTAGTTCACCACAGCTAAGCATGTTGAACTCCTTATTAGGAATGCAGAGTGTCAACCAAGGTGCCACTCAGGCTCTGATGGGGACAGCATGGGGAAGGGGGGTACCACCCAAATGAGCCTTTGTTCAATTCTGAGAAATGTGTTATCGGTTCCTTTCATCACCTTTCCACTTTGTTTTCAAGTCTTATCTGTAAAATGTCACCCTTTTCTCTTTGATGCAGTACAGCTGCGCTAGTTGTTTGCTCCTATTAACTTTGACTTACATAGTTTCCACCTTAGCAGAAACGTGTAGAAATATCTCCACAGGAGTTTGGGTTTTTTTTTCTGGTTTCCTGTGTTTACTTCATATATTTTTATTATGTATCTTTCACATTCTGTCTTAATGGTAGTCCTCTGAGATGCTTGATATACATTTTGCTCTTTTAATCAAGAATCTCTAAGTTTTTAAAAGTCAAATGCACATTAGCAATTTAAATATTTACATAATCTCTTTATAAGATGTTACTAGTTGCCTTGCTTCATTTCTAATAGCTTTAATTAGTTTTTTGTTAGTATTTTTTAGACATTTACCATACAAGTTTCACTCGTATTTAAATAATAGTAATTTCAAACATTTAATTAAAACCTTTTCCTTAATGTTTAGAGAATAGTATCATGGGGCCTCTCCATTTTTATACTGATTTTAATTAAAAAAACACATCAACTATTTCCCTTTAATTATTTAATTATGGTAAAGAGTTTCAGATCAAGACATATGCCCACACAGCATGATTAATGTTATTCTTTATCTAAGTTTAAATGAACAATAATTTTGAATAATATTAAGGGTTTAATTAGCATTGTAAGTATATCAAGTTACATATAACTTTTTCTTAATTTTTTTAAGATTTATTTTATTATTTTTAATGTATGTGTTGGTGTGTGCTTGTGTATTTACATGTGCATGTCTATAGAAACCAGAAAAGGGCAGATTTGAGTCTTCTGACATGGTTATTGGGAACTGAATTCTGATCCCCTGCAAGAGCAGCAAATTCTCTTAACCACTGAGCAAACCTCTCAAATCCCACCCGAGTTTTATAAATTTCAACAGTATTTCCCTATTATAAATATTTGTTTGTTTACATTTGCCAGCTTTCATCAGTGTGGAAAACAACCATGGCAACTTGTGAAGAGAGACGTTTTGTAGTTATCCACTCCCCCTAACGCTTTAGATTTCTCTGCTTCTTCTTTCACAGTGATCCTTGAATCTTGGGAAAAGGATGTGTGATACGGACAGCACTCTAGAGCTTGGAAGTCTTCAGTCCCTTTTCCTTTGCACACTGAACAGTTGTGGGTCTCCGTGTCAATCACTATCTATTGCAAAAGGATAGTGTTGGTTAGGGTTGAGACTTGAACCCTTTTCTCCTCTTTGTGGAGGAAACTACAGCTATAGTAACAAGAACACAAAGACGGGTGGGTATAGTAGAGGGAGAGGATCTGGTAGAAGTGCCAGGGAGGTGAATACATTGTATGGAATTCTGGAAGAATTAACAGAATGCAAAGCAAAGGAAAGGGTTTCTTTTTTACTTAAACCCCCAGTTTGAGATGCATTAGTCCATTGTGAAATGTTCCCACTGTGGGTGGAAGGTCCTCTGACAGCACCTCATGGCAGAGTGAAACAAACTGTTGACTTTGTGGTTGAGAAGGAGACGGGTGGGAGACGGGTGCAAGTTGCTGCTGTGATTTTGAAGACATACTACCAGTGGTCTCAGACATCTCACTAAAGCCACATTTCCTTAAGATTTCATATCCACCCTACAGCACCACAGTGGTGCTGTATACTCAGGTCCGAACCCAGGGCTATTTGAAGGAAAGTCCACATCTTCTTGTTTTGTTTCAGATAGAAAGATGGATGGTTTACTTTCTGTTGTTTTCCCCCTGAGTTTGTTGAATTCATTTACAAGAATTACTTTCATTGCTTAATTAGAAATGTGCTGAGGAAGACAGTTAACTAAGCTGTTTCATTAAAGTCATTTGAGTATTAGAATATCATTTTTACGTATTCTAAAATCAAGCTTAGCATACATACAAACACAAGGATTCAAAATGATTAACAGTGTAAAATATAAAATCCTACCAGAGTGATTCTAGACATTTTGGCTATGCAGAGAATTACTGAAGAAGAAAAAAAGCAATGAAATGAACTAGGATTTTTCCAGCCATCATTCAATGTAGAATCACTTGTTTTCTTTGAGATGGTTTGTTGCCACCGTTTAGTAGCAGTATTTTAAATGAGAATACTTCTTAGTTTCATTTTTAAAATATATTATTCAGCTTGGGTACCACATTAACAATACTTCATTTCAGGAATCTGGAAGCCTTATCTTTCTGTGACCTTAAACAACTTTAACAGCCCTCTTCTTGGGAAAACTTTGATAATTTTAAGTAGGTCCATCATGTAGAACTGCACCATTCTCTCTGGGAGTTCAGTCATCCATCGCAACACTTTACTTAAGACTGAGATTTTTGTAAATTTTAATTTCCAATAATATTTTTTCCTATTGTTATTAGTTTGTTGATTGATGATCTTTGTCAGTTTCAACTGGAACATGAATTCTGGTAAGTGCTGCTTTCTTTTATCTTATCTTGGCAGCCAAAGAAGGACTTAGTCAAATACGCATCCACCAGGGTATAGGTGCTATCTGTGTCTGTCTGTCTGTCTGTCTGTCTGTCCATCTATGACACTGTTTTAAGGTAGTTGCTAAGAGAAGCTTGGTGAAGCTGCAGAAAATTATGCAGAAGAAATGTCAAGTGCACTTAGACAAATTCTGAAGCTTAAGGAGGGCTCATAATGGTGACACCAAGTATTGGCATGGCATACTTTTTATTGACAGACAATCCAAAACATGGGTTCCAACCATATCAAAATGAATTTTGAGTTTTCAATGAAATAATTTATCATAGCTTATTAATTAGTAAGATGAAGTTTAAAACTTAACATTTATGTCAATACACAAAGAATCAACAAAGTGGACAAGCTCAGACCTTGCAATTTTTGCTGGAGAAAGACATTGAGTGTTCTCTGCTTGAAAAACCTGCTTTCTGATTACCATGGCTTTCACCTGCACCACAACATCTCCATAGGTAACAGTTAAGCTTCCCCTTGTGGCACATGCACACCAAATCACTTGCATTTTCATGATCAGTTCTAGTATTTGTGACAATTCCACGAGAAATTCTAGTTTTAGGTGTTGGTTGATATATTGTTATCATTTATTTATTTACCCAGGGATGTATCTCATCATGTAGTCCATGCTGGTCTGGAATTTTCTGGGCTGGAATATGTACTTCAGGTGAAATCTCAATACCTGTTCTTCATTATCTCAAGTACTGAGGTTGCAACCAAGGACCACCATATAGAGACTAAAATTTTATTTTTATAGAAATTCTTTCATACTTTCATCATGAGAAGATAATGTTTAGAAAGTAATACACAATAGAGACAAATAATATAGCATAATGGATGAACAATATGAACAATACATGAACAATATGCACACTGAATGGTATACAATATATTGGTGATTCACATATGTATAGGTAATGTGAATAATGGATGAATAATACAGTGAATGGCAATATAGAATAATACAGTAAATGGTATTTAGAAAAGTTTTGGATCATCACCTATAGTTGACCATAATAGGTAGTAGATAGCCAAGGCTGTCCAGATTCATTGTAAATGCTTTGAAATTCACACTAATTTGGGGTTTGCCTTTTATTCCAGCATGTCATTTCTAGAGTTTAGGTATTATCCTGCTGGGGTCTTTGATGCAGTTGAAGACAGACAGTTATGGTTATGATTTTCCTTAGTTATGATGAAAGATAAGTTACACATTAAACTTTAGACTCACAAAGATAGGATCGATAATAGAATATTTTCTTTAAATTTTGCCAAATATTAGTGAACTAAATATTGTTAACTATAGTTCTTGCCTGATAAATGTTTTGTTATATATATAATTTTACTATGTTAAATTTAAAGTCTTCCTTTCTATTCAGATAGAAAAGAGGAGATGATGGGGGGATGTCCTTCTGTATGCTGTGAATATGCTTCTCTTATTGGGTGATGAATAAAGCTGTTTCAGCCAATGGACAGGCAGGATGTAGCCAGGCAAGAAGTATAGGTGGGGTTACCAGACTAGAATAATTCTGGGATGAGCAATGCAGAAAGGACTCAAGGGAGTGACTCCATGTAGCTGCCGAGAAAGCAAGAGATCCAGGCATCACTGGGTCAGCCTAAAACACGTGGAAATACATAGATGAATAGAAATGAGTTAATAATTAAGAAAGAGCTAGCCAATAAGAAGCCTGAGCCATAGACCAAACAGTGTATAACTAATACAAGCCTCTGTGTGTTTATTTGGGAATAAATGGTTGCAGGACTGGGTGGGACAGAATCTTCCATTTACAGAGCACATGCTAAAATGATTCCATTATTACAACATCAAACCTAGATGGAACATCACAAGTATTAGGGGCTGAGACTCTATTCTTGATAATATAGAAAAGAGCGAAAAGGAATCATGTCTTCAGAACATCAGGTGTCTTCTGATCTATTTTTCAGTCTGGGAAGTAGACATATATTTATTTTGTGATAATTGAATTACACACAATGTTTATGCTTTTTTTCCAACTGAAATATTAATATTAAAACTCTGTCTCAGACTCTGGTTTGCTTAAAGAAAGAACCCAAACTGATGCAAAATACCCTTCAGAAAGGTTTTCCACATTCCTATGAAAATCACTTATATAGTAGCCACACTCATTTAAATGTAATACATGAAGATTTTAAAAAGCATTAATCATTCTTTCTATTATGTCTATTCAGGAACAAAACAATACACTGAAATTTAGGTTTTATTCCTCGTAAGACAAAAGAAGTAAGTAAGGTACCCTTCCACTCAGAACTGAAAGGATAATGAAGTTGAACACTACACATTTGTTCTGTGCCAGTGTTGTTTTGAATCCTTTAGTATAAGTCAGTCAAATACATTTAAAGTTTACCAAACTTTACCCTTCTCCAAATCCTAAAATAAACCCATTTCTTCCTTTGACTGGATACCTCTTGGGTCTTCAGATATTTGTTGTTGCTGTGGTAGCAAGACAAGGTAGGATATGTGTTTGTTCTTCAATGGTTTATCATATGACAGTAGGATGGTAGCTATTAATCTATACAGACAACACATCCCACACAAATACAGAAATATATGCTACCGAGCCTCCCCCCCCCCCTCTCTCCAGGGTTTCTCTGTGTAGTTCTAGCTGTCCTGGAACTAGCTCTTGTATACCAGGCTGGCAGGCTCTCCTCGAACTCACAGAGATCCACCTGCTTCTGTCTCCTGAATGCTGGGACTAAAGGCGTGTGCCACCACCGCCTAACTTCTAAGTAATTTCTAAAGAAGTGACTCTAGGAAGATTGTTGACAAGACATTCTTAGAACTCATTCTTTTTACAAAAACAAACAAACAAAAAACAAAACCAAACCCTAAACAATGAATTATCAAATATTTTTATGGAAACAACTAAAAGCAAACATAAATGTTGTAAGTCATACAGAGCACAGTTGCTCAGATGACTGTGGGGTGTTAATAAAACCAGGACCTTTATGATCTTAGTTGCTATGCCATGCCAGGAAATGGATCCCTGGGTGCATATACACAGCCTTGCCTCTTACAAGTTAGTTACAGCATTCCCCACTCTAGGGTATAGAGTCTTTACAGAACAAAATAGCCATCCCTCCATCTCAGTATCTGGTTGGACATAGTGCCTTGTCGGCTTGGGAAATGGTGCCATTGTTGGGTCAAACAGTTGCACCTCTAAGAGCCTTCGCCTCCTGGAGAACTGGAGGGCTGGCTGAGCTGTGTTCATTGCTTTCTGTGAAGGCCAATTAAGGGAAGATCTTTCCTACTGGTCAAGAGAAATGCAATCTCTGGCCTGGGTGGAGACCTAACACCTTGAGTTGGACAGGTCAATTCCCTGGTAAGGAACTATTATCTCGGGAAGCTAGAGCCATCATAAGGTACACTAAAGAGATGAGAATATAATAATTCCTTTAATGAGACAATGCACTTCTCCTTCCTAGAATTCCTGACTCTTGTGCATGGCTGTAGAGCTTCCATGACCTTCTGTTGAGTCTGCCCATCTTTTTGAGTCTTGACTCAGATGTTTTTTTTTTTTCCACAAGAACCCAACCTCTTTTTTGGTTAAGTTTGTTGTATTCTTTTTTTTTTTTTATTTCTTATTTTACAATCCCAGTTCCTTCTTCCTCCCTCCCTCCCATGCCCCTAATCCTCCTCCCATTCCATCCCCCCACTCCATAAGGAGGAGAATGCCTTTTAGGAGGGGTCATCAAAATCTGTCAAGTCATTTGGAGTAGGGTCTAGGCCCTCTTTCCTGCCTCTAGGCTAAGGGAGTATCCTTCCATGGGGAAAGTGCTCCCAAAGTCCTTTCATGCACCAATGATACATCCTGGTTCCACTGTCAGAGGTCTTATAGACTGCTCAGGTCTTCTAACCAAGACCCACATTCAGAGGATCTGAGTCCACACAATGCTGGTTTCCCAGCTATCAGTCAGAGCCTATGTATATTTTTTTTTCTGGTACTCTGGACATTTTTATTTCTTCTCCAAATCCCTCATCTGCCTGTGCTCTGTGTGTGTGTGTGTGTAGTAGTTGAATTCTGTGCTCAACTCAAATGGCATGGTTTGGCTTTCTCTGTTCCTCTTTTCTAGCTTCTGCTGAGATTTACAGAACCTACTTGCTTTGGAGTGCTTCTTTTGAAATGCTTGTAAAATTGTCCTCAAGCTTTCCTCTATGTCTGTTCTTAAAATCTTTTATTGGTTTCCTTTATAATATCAAGAGCAAAGTGTAGTTGATTGGCTTTTTTTTTCTCTTTGCTTTTTGGGTAACCCACCACCCAGCTCCCAAATAAATCACACGTGAATCTTATTCTTATGAAGGCCTTAGCTTGGCTTGTTTCTAACTAGCTTTTCTTAACTTAAATTATCCCATCTACCTTTCCTCTGGGCTTTTTATCTTTCTCTGTTCTGTATACCTTTCTTTACTTCCTTCTCTGAGACTTGGTGTATAGCTGGGTGGCTGGCCCCTGATGTCCTACTCCTTTTCTTGCTCCTTGATAGTTTTCCTCCCGGTTTCTTCTCTTATTTGTTTTCTCTGCCAGTCACCCCTGCCTATTCTTTCTCTCGCCTTGCTATTGGCGAGAGTTTCACAGAGTTAAACAAATGCAGCAATAAAGAATGCAACACATCTTTGCATAATTAAAATAAATGTAACACATCTTAAAATGATATTACACAACAGCAAACAGCCAGCATACCTTGCTTTGCTATAACTGGAATAGCTAGAATATGGGCTAAAGTGGTCTCTCTACTCCCTAGGTAGTAAGCAGATGTAGCACAAAAAATAAAAGGACTCAGACAGATATTGGGGTTCAAGCTTCAAGCTGAAGATCAGAAAAGCAAAGCAGTTAGCCACTAGCTCTTATTTCTACCTCAGACTGAAAGGCTATCCTGGCTCCACCAAATCTCAGACTGCTGCCTCTCCTCAGTGTGGCTGGAGAAACTTGAGACTGAATGCCTTCCTCAATGTGGCTGAAGAATGAATCTAGCTCTGAGACCCTGTCCCTGCCTTAAATACCTCTCATGAGTCCTGGGATTAAAGGCATGAGAGCTCAAGTGCTGAGACCATCTTTGTGTGAGCTTTTTTTTCTTTAGGACTGGATATAATTCTTGTAGCTCAGTGTGGCCTTGAACTAACAGAGATCTTTCTACATCTGCCTCCCAAGTGGTGGGGTTAAAGCTGTGTGTCACCATCGCCTGGCTTCTATAAATTGTGGCTGATTTTCTTTCTGAATCCTCAGTCAAGATTTAAAAAATCATAAACAATATATCAACACAAGCAGACATAACACTGAATACCCTGTTTTCTTGAACAAAGCCATGATAGTATCACGCTTATCTTAAAAATTGGATTCCTGTGTACATGGTCTCACAGGTCTTGGATCCCTGCCTTGTCCAACCATAGCAGGACTGATAGTCACCACTAAGTGATACAACATCTGAATACATTGCTACTGACTCTTCATGGCTCCATATCCAAACTGCAATTGCATCTTGATGCCCCGAGTCCACGTTTATTCTTGTCCAGAGCCACATAAGTATTTAGCCTCTGCTTCCAGAGTCAGAATTATGACTAAACTGTTTCCAGAGCTTCTAGGATGTTTCAGAGTTACAGATCCTGACTTTGGGTGTGGTTGTTAGCCACCATGACATAGAGACTGAATATACACCCCAGTTTCAGGTGAAAGTGTGACTGTCCTGGAAAAGGGGAATGTTTTAAAGAGAAACTTGTGCTCTTTCCTTGGCAATTGGTCCCAAGAAATTAAAAAATTTTCCACAAATTTTGTGCTGGACAAAAGAATGGGTGAAGTCCTGGCACCAGCAGAAAAGGATCTGTCTCCTGGAAAGAGATTTCTTGCAGTCCTGACAACTTGCCAGACCATCTTTCAGGGCATAATGGAGTCTAATAGTGATGCATCAGTGCAGGAGGCAAGCCTGGGTCAGGACTGCTTAGATATGTGTTTTCCTTTATTTTATCTTAACCCTCATGTGGAGACCCTGACCAAGCACTTGGGAGGGGGAGGAAACTCATTTTACCTCTTGTTCTCTCAATGTAGCTAGATGGAATAAATTTCCTTTCTCAAGTCATTAGTATTAGTTGTATTTTAAATTGGCCAATTGAGAGTGAATGGTAATGTCTACTTTTTAAGACCATAAGGACTCTAACCCTAATGACTCTAGTACTAAATTCAGTTTTACAAATCACTAAGCCCAAGGTCCAGGATGTACAATGACTCTGAGAACACAAGCTTTGTATTCTACTACTGATGTCACTACATTCAACCCTTTGAGAGGTCATTTCAGCTAAATCTCACCTGTATGTAGATAATGAGAATCAAACATCCCTCAAACCATTGCTCCTAAGAAAACCTGTGTTGCCACAAACCTTGCTAGCAACTTCTACGGTTTCAACTATGGAGGCACTTTCACCCATTGACAACATTCATCACAATGGAAGAAGCCACACCGAACCTACACCCCAGCGTCCCCTGCAACCAGAGAACCATCACATTTCCTCCAGTTCATCTTCTGGTGAAGTTTTGCTTGGTTAAAGCCCCTCTTTAAAAGTTTAAAGGAATGACTACTGAATCAGTACACAGGATTTCCCACTGTCTCCAACTCTTACATCTGGTCATCTCATTCTTCTGGTCTCATTTTGGATGTTGTTGCCTCTGGAATGACTCTTTATGCCCAAAGCTGAGGTCACTGGGGTCCTATTAGGACTCAGTCTGTTGTACATTATCTTGGAGAGAACTAACTGATAAGCCAGGGTTTTAACATGTTTGTGTGTGGACTTGTCTGAATTTTCCAGTAGCTTACAAACTCCCCAGCAGCAAGGTTTATTTATATCCTTCTACACCATCTTAACTATGACCATTGCTTAATATATGGAAAATTGTCTTTAAGAAATTTTTGAATGAATAAAAGTTGCCGACCACTTTCCTTTCCATTTTGCTGTGATTTGGATGCATATGCCCCTTCAAAGGGTTAGTAATTTGAGGTTGTGATCTTCAGTGGGGAGATGAGGATGAAATGGAAGCTTTATGTGTTGTGGTCTAGAGGTGAGTAAATACATCATCATCATCTTTCCATCTTTTCATGTGATCGTCACCTCTTAGCCAAACATTTTGTTGCAGTAATGGAAAACAGACTAATACTTCTTGCATGAAGTCAAGGATTATTTTATTTTATTGATAAACAATCCTAGGGGATTGACAAGATAATTTAGTAAATCATTGCAACCGAATTTGTTTTAAATGCTTCTTTGGCTTAGAAAGGGGTTATTTACTCCATAATTGCAAAACACTATTTATTTCTTTGCAACCAACATGCTGCCACTTGATGGGCTTTTATAGTAAATCCCGAACAGTGAGATTTCATTTAAAAAATCCCACATGAAAAGCATACTTAAACAATTTTCTAGGAAACAGAAAGATGATATGAAAATATGTGAAATTATCATAAACAGGCATTTGTTAGTTTTTGCTGTTTTGAGAGAGGTTCTCCTTATGACAGTCAGGCCAGGCTGGCTATAAGTCACAATCCTTCAGACTCTGACTCCTGGGAAATAGGGATCAAGGCATACACCAGCCACCTTGTCTGAAGTGGGCTTTACAAATGGGTAGAAGGGATATGATGGTAACTATGGTCTGTTAAGTACATACACTGATACACTCAGTAAAAGCTGTGCTATTGTTTTAATCAGAAAGATTGTGACATTGTTTCTCGATGCTTTTCCAAGAACAACACACGCTTGCAAGGAGGCAGAACCAGTGGATACTTCTTCTAATAAAAGGGGAACTAGTTGTGTTTCTCAGAGGTTCCCCACAGAAACCTTCAGGATTTAGAAAAAGCACTGGAATTAAGTTTAGTGTCACATGGGATGTGGGCAAGTCACCACATCTGAATGAAGAACCTGAGGTGCATTCCCAGAGATTGCTCTTTGTCTGACTTTCCAGTTGAGAAGAAAGGTAGGTGCACACTTACCTTTCATGGCCTTTTGTGATGATGGTTTTTCATTTCATGTTCTAGGACACCTGGGAGTAGACTAAGGAAAAAAAAAGAGGTCCTGTCCTATGTTACCAGCCACTGTTCTGGATGAAGGAAGGGAAGAGTTTACTTTGACATGTACTTTTGAGGGCATTTGGGGAGCAATCTGTGCTGCAATGCTTGGGGGCAAGAAAAAAATAAGGGTCCAGTAAAAGACAAAAGTGGGTTCTGTATGAGATCTTAGCTGACTTTGTTCTTAAAAACAGAAAGCAGTACTTTCACCTTTGATCATTTCATGGATTCTGAATGTCCCTTCTTCCACAGTATTTGTTCTCGTCTAGCATGTGTTACTTTTACAGTTCATCAGTTAAGAAACTACCTGCCACATGCAGAATGTGGTGATGATGCTGGAGAAAGTCGAGACCCCAGTCTATCATACTTAGCCCAAACCTGAGGTAGATTGTTACCTGATCTTTGGTACTATTCATGCATCACACACTCAGAGCATAAATTTAAGCTTCTCATAGGAAATGTAGGAATTAAAGAGGCCTTGAAGATTGTTAGGGTCAGAGGAAACTGTGCAGTCTTTGCTCAGATGAGATGAAACATACCCAGAAGAAAAAATGACTAGAAACTTCTATTAGCTTGAATTACAACCCGCACTTCCTGGATCTTAGTCCAGGACTCTTTAGCCAAGGTCATCTTTTCCCTACATTTCTACCATTTTCTTGAGACTTCCTATTGAATCTCCACTTTATTTTATGATTATTTTTGTTAGACCATCTTCTTGATGATTCCTTCTAGATTGTTCTGACCCGTGAGAGATAATCATATAGAAGTGAGAAAGCATGGCTGGTGCTGATGCTGATTCACAAGGAGTTTGATGCTGTTAGAAGGACTAGGGCTGCCTGTGTTTCTCCATCTCTGTACTGTGGATAAAAAATAAAGACACTATACTTGTCAATAGTCTTGTAAATGACATAGATAATATAAAACCTTGGCAGATTCCTCCCTAGCCTAGAGAACTACCCTTCAAGTCTATGTAATAGTCTTTGGTTTATATGAAAGTTGGTACACTGAGCTCTAGACCATAAACACACAATTTATTTTGTCCTTGAGGAATTTATTTGTCTTGTGTTAAAAGGTGTGTGTGTGTGTGTGTGTGTGTGTGTGTGTGTGTGTGTGTGTGTGTGGTGTGTGAATGGAGGAAGCAGCTGCATGGATTTACTTACAAAGTTCTTTAGAAGTAGTTAACATTGGCCCCACATATCTAGAATACAACCCATTTTACCAGAGAATCATGGAAATATGGTAGGGGACCCTGTTGATACAGAATCTGTCCTAGAGAAGATCCAACCTAACTAGAAATGAAATAACAAACTCAGAAGAACCCCCAGTGCTGTGATGCACTATTGACATGCCCAAGTGCATTGACAGGCACTTTAAAAGGTGAGTGTTTGGAGGTTCAGTTGTTAGAGCAAGAAACAAATTGATTTTGAAGCTTGGCAGCCCAAGGAAGATGGTCACTATTATCAGCAAGGCCATCTTCTTACAGATTGCTCACACAGGCTTATACAGGGGATCTGTTTAACATGTGTAGATGACATGGAAATTACAAATATGGAATGCTTTGCTTTGCTGATTGATACACAGGCGGCTGTTGCCTGAAACTGTACCATGTGCTGAACTTTAAAAATGTGAAGGAAATATACTGAAGGTTAAGCGTTATGGCTATGCCATTTTAGTTTTCCCAAATAACTAATCCTATAATGAATCATTAGGGTAAGCATCTCCCATCAAAAACTGGGAAGGTAGTAAAAGGCAACATTCCCCCAAAATCTGGGGGCACAAAAGACTGACAGTATTCACTGAGAGCAGCTGTTAGCTCCTTAGAGGATTCCAAAAAGAGGAGACAAGTACTAGACTGCTCAGCGGCTTGACTTCAAATACAGTGGTTTCCAAAAATAAACCTGAAGCGAGTGGAGCTAGAGTATTTATATAGAGTGTATGCATATGTGTGCCTGTACATGTGTACACATATGTATGATTGACAGTGTGCATGTGGGTGAATGTGTGCACTCATGCATATGGAGGCAGCAGTCAACCTTGGGTGTTGTTTCTCTGGTTATATATAATTGTTTTCTTGATATAGGGCTTCTTTCTGGTCTGGAGCTTGTCAATTAGGGTAGGCTAGTGGGTAAGCAAGCCCCGTGATCCACCTGTCTCTGCCTTCCCAGTACAGAGATTACAAACCCTTGCCACTGCGCTAGCTTTTCATTTTTTAATGTGGGTGCTGGGGACCAAGTGAAGGTTCTTGTGCTTGCAAGGCAAACACTTTATGGATAAAGCTCTCTCCCTACTTAGGTTTTAGTGGTTACAGTTAGAAAGAATCTTCATTTTCTAAATCCTCTGAATGTATGTTTGGAAAATTAAGGACAAAAATAATGACAAAAAGCAAATAAACCGAAGTACACATTAAATCGGATTGAAAATAAACACCCATTCTTTCCCAACACCTTTGCCTTCTATTGCTTATGAGGGAAGTGACACAAATTTCTCAACCGCTTCCTTGCCATTGTTGGCCAAGGAACTCATGTGCAGTGGGGAGCTGTGTGTGAAGGAAGGCAGAGAGCACTGTGTGTAAGAAGAAACGAGAATTGACTTTTGTTGTGTCAGAGCAGAAAAGGGATGTGGTTAAAATAAATACTGCCAAGTAGCTGAATCTGCAAGAATAAAATTGTTGATGTAGAAAAACAAATATATTCAATATAGTTGAGACTCCAAAATTCCAAAAGGAAAAAATAAAAGTAACATTAGAATACAGATTGGGGTTAAAATGTGTCACATGCCTTTAATCCCAGGATGTGGTAGGCAGAGGCAGGTGTGAGTTTGAGGGCATCCTGGTCTACAGAGTGAGTTTCAGAGCATCCAAGGCTGTTACATAAAGAAACCCCATCTCGAAAAAACAAAAAAAAATTAAACAAACAAAAACAAAAACAAAAGAAAAGGAAAAGAAAAGAAAAGGAAAGGAAAAGGAATCAAATGTACTCAAGGGAATGCCTAAAGGTTGTCAGATAAGATGACAAATTCCTTTGCTAAAGTGGGAGAGATGTAGATTTGGGGAAAAAGATCAGTTTTCTAATATGGTCGACTAAGTTCATTGTTGGGCCTTCCATGAAAGAAGGGAAGATAGATTGCCACAGCACTTTTAGAGTTCTTGCCACATCTGTCTCTTGTTATTACTCTTGTTGGGGAATACTGAAAATACGGTGATTTCCAACATGAAGCAAGTGAAGCTAGAGTATTCATTTAGAGTGTGAACATGCCTAAGTGTGTACATGTGTGTGGATGATTGTGTGTATGTGTGTAAATTTATTTGAGATTTAAATGAATGCCACAGAAGTTGAATTTTCACACGTATAAATGCACCCATTACTGTATGTTAGATTTAAGATTATTCTAACCTTTACAAATTTAGACTTTGCGTTCTTCTCAGGAGATGATAAAGTCTATAGATAGGTTGAAATATCCCTACTCAATAGCATAATATGTACATCACTTTATAACTCTGATGTTCTGATGTACGCTACAAGATATACAGACACAAATACAAAGATATTAGAGAAACTGAAAATCAAGGAAATATAGCTCTACAGGACTAGAAATACATGAAGTGCCTGACAATGAATTCATACCATATAATAACCCTAAGGAATTCAATACAAAAAGACACAGTTGAATAATTCAGTGCAACAAGAAAATTCATGGTATGAATAAAAATTTTGACAAAGATTGATATCACAAAACCAAAAAATTTGAAGACCTCAGTAAACAGAATTAGGATACAAAAATTTCAACAGCAGACTACATTAACCAGAAATTTTAAAAATCTGAGAACTTAAAAAATTATTCTTTTGAAATTTTTAACAGAAGAAAAAAATAAGAAAGGAATCTTTAATGTATGAAGATGCTGTTAAGATGTCAATAAAAATTATTATTATAAAACTTGAAGGAGAAATGATTAAAAAATAAGAGTAGAAGTTTTATTTATGAGAACCAAGTCTTAGGAAAGACAATCTAGGTACTGTAAGCACAAGTGTCCCAAATATATTTTTCCTATTATAATGACAAGTAGGGACAAGAGAATTTTTTCAAACATTGAGATAAAAACATTTCACACACAAGGGAATCATGATCAGCCTTGCAGTGAGATTTTATTTTTCAGCAAAATACACTGTGGTCCAGGAGACACTAGGTTGATGTAATCTACTCAGTGTGCTGAAAGAAAGAGTACTTGACAGCCAAGACTATTAAAACTAGAAAAAAATATCTTTCAGAATAGGAAAAGTAAAATGTTTTTCAAGACAGAAAAAGGAAAGAACCTATGACTATGGACTAGCTTTACAGAATATATTAGATACAGGCATTCAATAAGTAATGATGATGATGGGGAGCATGAATGTAAAAAGCTCACAAGTAGATGTAAGTATACATAATCAATTCAGAATACAGAGTGTAGTCTACGGCCATACCACCCTGAACGCGCCCGATCTCGTCAGAATACAGAGTGTAGATTAATACATAATTAACTAGAATGATAGCATGGAATTTCCTTAATTTGTATGTTTTAGCATATTTAACTCAATTGGTATCTATGTGTCATATTATATTTAGACTCCCTGTTCCTGGTTTCCAGGAAGCCACCCTAAATTACATTTTTTTCTTCTTCTAGAGCTGTTTCTGCTGACATGATAACAATACAAGGAATAGAACAGACTGCTTTGGAAGCTGGTTATGATGCACAGAAGCTGGGACAACAGCCTTTATATGTGAATTCACAATTGTGGAAAAGGATGGTAGAGAAATTCTTGAAGGGAGAACCCAAAATCCTAGGGGTATGTTGATTTTGAGAGAATAACAGTGTTATAAATTCTCAGATGACCAATGTAACATGAACCATAGTGTCCTGCTAGCCTTTTAATGCATTGAATGGTCTTGGAGTTCTTAGTGTTTCATTTGTAGAACTTAGATTCTCAAAAAAGTAACATTATATTCTATTAACTTATATTCTCATTGTAAATCTGTCTAGAAGCCAGCAAGCAATACCCATGTCATATGCTGAATGTATGTTGTCTTTTCTTCACCAAGTTAACTATCCTATTGTGTGTGTGTGTGTGTGTGTGTGTGTGTGTGTGTGTGTGTGTGTGTGTGTGTGTATATATATATATATATATATATATATATATATATATATATATATATATCCTCACTCAAAATCTCAGGACATAGAGAAGTTACACATACATTTTCCCCAATATCTAACACATGAGACTTCTAGTCCAACCTCCAATACCATAGGCCAAACCTCATAAGCTAGGTCTTCACTCTATGTTACTGTCAGTGTTCTTGTCTTCTAAGAGCCTATATGAACCATCAATTAAGATATATGTACATAATGCTTTAGGCTTTCCAAATTCCTCCCATAAGCCAGTTCCAAAGGGAAATACTGCCATGGCCAGGTTTAATCACTTCTCTGGTATCAATTTTGTGTGTTATTTTTGCATCACTATGACATGTGTCACTAGAAAAGCAACTTCAAGCATAAATGATTTGTTTTGATTGTGGTTTCTGTGGCTCAGTCCACAGTTGTGACACCCCACCTCTTGACTCAAACATCCTGACTGCAGAGCATATGACAACTTGTTTATCTGTTGGTATACAAGAACATTATGGAGACACAGGTAAAGGCAAGGATGAATTCTACCCTTAACCACTTGGACCCAACCATCAGTGAGTGATCTACTTCTAAGTAATCCTTCCCTATAAAATTTCCAGAACTTACCAAAATAGCACCCCCTTCTGGGAAATGAAGAATTTAACACATAAGCCTGTGGGAGACATTTCATATTCAGTGCATAGTTTCAGCACTAATATCCTCCTTGCTGTCCTAGTCAGGATTTCTATTGCTGTGACAAAACATCATGACCAAAAAGCAAGTTGGGGAGGAAAGGGTTTATGTGTCTTACACTTCCACAAAATAGTCTATCACAGAAGGAAGCCAGGGCAGGAACATAAACAGTGCAGGGACCTGGAGGAGGGATTTGATGTGGAGGCTATGGAGGGTGCTGCTTACTGGCTTGCTCTCCATGGCTTGCTCAGCCTGCTTTCTTGTAGAACTCAGGATATTCATCACAGGTATGGCATCACCACAAAGGGCTGGGCCCTTTCCCATCAATCACTAATTAAAACAATTCTCTATAGGCTGGCCCACAGCCCAATCTTATGGAGGCATTTCCTCAGTCAAGGTTTTTCTCCTCCTCGTTATCTATAGCTTGTGTCAAGAAGACATAAATCTAGCCATCACACTTGCCTTTTAAAGTTTCCATTGCCCCAACATTGCCATGCTGGGAACAGTTTCTTGTGGCTGAACCTCTCTGGTACTAACTTAATCCGAACCCTGGCATTTTGCAAAACTGTATTTAGTTTCCAAATAAGATGCCTGATTGCCCACCCTTCATGTGCCATCTTGAGTATTTCAAACAGGAGTAATAAGAGTTCCTGTGGCTTCACAACTGCTATGTACCCAACGTTGGCCTGGAACTCACTATGTAGTAACCCATGCCAAGTATCAGTTCAAGAGAACTATAACATAAATGACTGGGATTTTGAGTTTCATTAAATTTTTATGTGAAGGTGAGAATTGTTATTTTTTATAGTATTGTCTTTTTATCAGTTAGCATGGAATCTAGTATCTCCTCACTCTTTGGTAACCTATGTCATCAGAGGTTTACATTTTTACACACAAACACACACATACACACACACACTTTGTCAGATTTACACAAAACAAATTTCCCTAATCTTTATTATTTGACACCTTTATATACTTGTATGATGAATTTTAGTCATTTTTATTTTTCCTTTATTTTTGAGATTATAATTACATCATTTCCCTTTTCTTTTCCCCCTCCAAATCATATATCCCTTCTTGCTCTCTTTCAAATTCATGGCCTCTTTTTCACTGATTGTTGTTACATGCATATATGTATATAAACATATATTCCTAATATATGAACTGCTCAGTATGAATGTTACATGTATGTATATTCTCAGGGTTGACCATTTGGTATTAGATAACCAATACGCCAGGAAGACTAATTTTCTTTTGATGTCCATTGATCTCCTCACTCCATTTTATTGATTATTTTGTTATTTGACTAAAGAGGGAGTGAACTCTGTGCTCAAGTCAGACTTATTAACAAGTGCCAATCAATAAAGTACACTCACAATACAGAATGAAGCTGCTGCCACTGCAGATCCAGCAGATAGGCCTTCACAGTTTGCTCCACCTCTGCCCATTCCAAAAGGTGATGAAAACCATGTGGGTTCCTATGGCTCACTGCCAGCTCACCCACACCCAAGAGAGTAACTTTCACCCCCCTCACCTTTTATTTGGGTATTTGGGTCACATACCCCCAAAGAAGACCACACCCAATACAATTTGCTGTCAAATTCCCACAACACTGACAGCTTTATACAAATGTCTTACCCTTTTTCCTATCAACTCCATCTCCCATCTAACCCATCCAATCCGATTCCTAGGGCTGTGTCTTCTACAACCCCTTGTGTTTAAGCCATACCATATGACTCACGCATATGGCTTGAATCTGCTACTGGGTGATCTCAGCCTCTTTTTTTCTTACCTAGTCTGATTAACAGATATTAGATTTTTATTGCATCTCTTCAGTGAAAGATATAACTGTAGATTTTGTTTTCATCTATTGTCCTTATCTTCACTTACCATGTCTGCATAGTAAGTAACACAGATGAAATGGAGAACTCTTTGAAAACACTATGTGCCAAAACTCAAAACGAAACAAAACCCCCAGAAAAATCTGAATGGGCTGATTTCATCAAATGAAATAAATTAAAAATTCGTAATATTCTAAAATAGAAAGCATTGGATGCAGAAGATGTCTGAGATGAATCCTATCAAATGCTTGATTTCCTTTCTAAAATTCATTTTGCTTCTTGATTTGCTTTTCTTTCCTCAGTTTCCAAAGATGAACACTTAGGTAGTTAATTTTAGATTTGTTATTTTTTAAAAAAACACATACATTGTTGCAATATACAATCTTCCTTATTTTTTTAAATGTGTAGCCTAGGCTGACCTCAAACTTGTGATCCTCCTGCCTCCACCTCCTTCAGCAAATACTACCAGCATGTACCACCACAATTGGTGTAATATACATTCTCACTGCTGTGTATTCCCTTTCTTTAATCCCCCAAGTTTCTATAATTTTCCATTCTTTTTGTATCCCAGTGTAGTGAAACTATCTGTTACACAGGACCCATACTTTAAAAACAGGGTTTTTTTTTAATTTGGTGTGTGTGTGTGTGTGTGTGTGTGTGTGTGTGTGTGTGTGTGTGTGTGTGTGTGTGTCTCATAGAAACCAGAAGAGGGCACCAGGTTCCCATAAACTAGTTACTGGTAGTTCTGAGCCTTCAGTTGTGGGTGCTGGGAACAGAGCTCTGTTCCTCTGCAAGAGCAGTGTGTACCCTTAACTGTTGAGCCACCTCTCCAGTCCTGGATTCTCCCATTTTTCAGAGTACCTTATTAACATTTTCCCCCTCAGATCCCACATGACAGAGACAAGGCTCTATTTACTCTTCTCTAGGTATTTTTCTTCAAGTTACTTCTTCTGGTTAAAGTCACTATTTATTAATTCCTGGGTCACCCTCATCTGAGCTTATGACTAAGGAGAGCAGCTATGGCAGTAGCACCTTGAGTTTCAGAAAATGCGTCTTGAAAAAAGGCTTGGTAATGTCCCTTCTATCTTTAAAATTACTAGCATAATGATAGACTTTCTGTGGGGAAATTTTGACAAGTTATTATATCCACAGCTACATGGACAAAAGTGCCAAGAGAAGGTTATCCAGAACGGCATCTAAGTGTATCAGAGATGGAGATTGAGAGTAGCTCAGTGGTTGTATAAGTGTCAACACGGGCACACTATTTTGGCAAATGGTCTGTTCTCATTTCTTTGCTGTCACATCTAGGTTGTGCAGATTGTGATTGCCTTCATGAACCTCGCCATAGGCATCATGATGATAAGTGCTACTGTAACATACGGTGAAGTACTCCCTGTTTCAGTGTACATAGGGTACCCAATTTGGGGGTCTCTGATGGTGAGTTGCATATCTTATATTATAAATGGGTCTAACATACATTGTTTTTAAGATTCTGAACTTAATTATTAATTTATTAGGGGTATCTTATCCCTTTTTATTCAATTATTTTAAGAATAGATGCTAGAATACTTATATATACTACACTGTACTTATATCTGCCCCCTCACCACCCTCTCTTATCCCTCTCCCAAAACTACCAACTACCTTCCCCTAGTCTTCTACCTTCTTTCTGTCTTTTCTCTTTCTCTCTGTCTCACTCTTGCTTTCTCCCTCTCTTCCTCTCTCTCTTTTGTTCTTTTTCCTAGGACCTGTATAAAACTCACAGATTCTATGTGTTCATGATTGCAATAGCCATATTGTATTCAGAAGACTATACTCCATCACACTCTTTCCTGTTCTTTAGCTCCCACAGTCCTTCCATTCAGTCTTCTGTGATGTACTCACACTCTCTCTCTCTTTCTCTCTGTGCATCTTTGTCTCTGTTCTCTCTGTCTCTCTGTCACTCTGTATGCATGTGTATATGTGTTGGGATGTGTGCACGCATACACACACACACACACACACACACACACACACGTACATAACATAAATGTCCATTTAGGGAACCAAGCATTCAATAGTCACTTATTCTTAGCACATTGGTCAGTTTGAGTACTTTCCTTGACCATCCTTCCCTGGGGAAAGAAGTTTCTATGATCAGGGCTGAGAATAGTGAAGATTGTTTATGCTATCCTTGTATCTACTGTGTGTGGCGTCTTCAGCTATATAGGCACTTACTGATTAATTCTGGTGGATATCCAAAAACAATGACAGTAGACTGTATTGTTTTGGAAGCTTCTGTGGGCTCCTTGGCCAACAACCTATGAAATCCTATCTTATCTAGTATTTCTACAACTTTGCAGAAAAATGTCTTAAAATTTCCATTGATTCATATATAATATTAAATGCCTCAGGTAGTTAAAAAATTTAATATATATCAATGAAGATATATTGCAATAGTATGTTACCATGAACTCAAATCAGAATAAATTGGGCATGTGTTAACATTAATTTCTTGTGGCTTATCCTTTCTGGTGTTGTTTAGTTCAGTTGTATAAACTACTCAATTGCTGGTAGATCAATCTGACTTATTAACATATCTCACTTCTCACAGATATTTTCAATGCAAATGCATATTTTCAAGACAAGGGTGATAAGGCTGAAGGGTTTGTTATCATTAACTTGTACCAATTGTGATTCACTTTCATAGTTTGCCCTTCTGTGAAACTCATAGGAGAAATAACAAAATGAATGGAATATTTTCCCATGTGCCTTACCGAGAGCTTAGTCATTTATACTAGTTTTCAGTGATAGTCTTAGGTGTTGGTGCTATAAATTATATTAATATCTAAATACTTATTTTAATAATCACATTCAAGTGTATTTCTCAAATAAGCATGTGAGTTCATACTACAGTATCCATTATCTTGCTTTTGTTTATTTTCATTTAGTACCAAGGATACAAAATAGTGGGCATCATGATATTTGTACACATGAATACCATTGTCTATTGCTCATGTTCACCACCATACCTTTTGCAGCCTTGCCTCATAATTGGAAAACTTCTTTCTAGGTCTTACCAATTAAAAAGACAATACAATCCAGCAACACGTGATAAGGAGGGAACAAGCCTTTAATACAGAGGCCTTTGGGAGACACTCAAAATCAAACAGTGTACCATTTGGGAGCTCATCGCATGTACTTGTATTTTAGATGTTGTGACAACAGTTTACCTCCCACAAACTGTTGATTTCATTTACATGGATTAGCTAACATCCTGACTTTAGAAATGTGTTGAAGAATAAGTTCTTCCAAACTATTTTATTAGTTTCCTCATTTCAGATTGAAGACAATATATTAAAATGTAAAAATAAAATGTGGAAAGCTACCTTAGAAACCTATATAGGAGAACTGTGAAATTAGGTGAGTCCAAATGTTGACACTAAACATTTCAGGCAAACTGAAATACTTGCCAAGTTAAAAAAAAAAAAAAAAAAAAAAACAGCGAACCTAAAAATTATGCTGGGCATCGACCCTTAAACAGTTATTTTTTCCTCGGCTACTTTTATATTAAATTTTTATTATATTTTTGAAAACCAAGGTCAATTTTAACAGTTTTAGAAGAAAAATCCCTGGGAAGACAAGCTGTAGATCCCAGAAGTTGCTGAGAAGAGACCAGGAGAGGAAATAAGAACTTAGGCCACCCAAGTTGGCATGGGTGTCAGCCATGTAGTGCCAAGCAGCAACATGGTGGAAGGGACATTTTAGAGAAAAAGCAATGAAGCCCAAAGTAGCAAATGAAAAGGATTCTTGGGCTCTGGCCAACATACACAACAGAGGCTAAAAAGAAGAAAAACATAGTTACATCTTTTCTAAGTCAGGACTCAGACAGGTGGACAGACATAGTTGAACTACATGCTGCCTCTTTGGAACAGCACTGGGAAGGCCAGGATTCTGGAAAAGCAAAGCACAGTATGTCATTAAATGGATAATTCTTTCTCCTATCTCTTAAGCATGATTTAAGTTGAGTCTAAGCTCCTGGGTAGTGTTTCTCTGGCTAGATGACTCACCAAGCAAACTGGACTGGAGTAGCTATTTTAAATGAGAATAACATTTAGTTTCTTTCTTAGTTTAATAAACCCCTAAATTTTGCTGCCATGTGAATAGTAATTTACTTTATAAATTTATAAATTTATGCCTGAGGGTTCATAAACAGTCTTAATAGCAATTTTGGTATGTCTGTATGTGTGAGAGAGCGTGTGTGTTTATAGTTAAAAATTATTGGGAAGAAGAGCTTCAGTGGAAAAGAAGAAAAGAGAGAGGAAAATGGGGTGAGAAGGCCAAAACGACCATTACTTAATACATACATGGATAAAACTGTCAAAGAATTGAAAACATTGATGAATTGTACTAGCCACCTGTCTGGTAGAATTCTTCTGTTTTCTAGGAAAAGGGGAAAACTTCCTTAACTTTTGTGGCTCTTTTAAGATAGTCAATCTGTTTCACATATGTTATCTAATTTAGGAGTAGGCTTCAATATAATTTTCAATAATGTATAAAGCATTTTAACCTGGATTTTACCTCTTATTTCTAGTTTATTATTTCAGGATCATTCTCCATTGTAGCAGGAAGAAGAACTACAAAAGGCTTGGTGAGATTTTTGTAAGTTATTTTAGTATAAAAAGAGGAGGGGTATTACTGAAGTATCTGTTCTGCCAGGATTGAAAAGAACAAAACACAAACAAAACCCTTACTCTCTAAGAAACAAAGGAGGATGGTCTGCATTACATCTAGAAGAATCTGCCTCTTAAAATTTTTAGTCAAAACATTAGCTAAGTCCTGACATGAGGTTGAATATTGTGTCAGTGAACTGCAGAGAGAATCTCGGTACAGATGCAGAGATTCAGGAGAACAAAAGTCAAGGAAGATGAATTAATTCTACCTTGAAGTTTACTATCCACGCCCATTAGCATGGCACTAAACATTTTAGTAACATAGCATTTATTGACCGATTGATCAAAATGTGTGTTCCAATTGTATACAGAAAAGATTTTGAATATTCAATAAAACAAATTCACAATGTGTTATTTCTCAGGAAGAGACAATTTCTAAAATATAACATGACAGGATATCTGTCACAAAGCCAAAAACGGGCTCCAAACCAAGATCTCAACAAGCTTGACACTAGCTAGGACCACATTTGCATTATCTCTACTCAAAAGAGGTACATCACTAGAGTGTGTTTAATACATTTCCAAATCTGTGCCCCAGCACGTCTTGTAGCTAGACCATTAGTACATATCTACCATGCTACATTCTCACCAAACCACTCACACTTCCCTGGGAAGATTTGCTTCTTATGAAATGCTGCTGTACTTTCAATACTGGAAAAGAATTGCAGATATGAATAACAGAGAAGGAAATGTGCAAAGGGGGCAGGGCAACAGAAGCCCAGCAGCATTAATCCAAGCAGAAGTCAGACAACCTTGTAGCACAGAATGGTAAGGGACCACACATAGAGATATTCTTCAGCTGGAGTATAATAGACAGCTCAGGGAGACAGCTCAACCGTTAAAGGTATCAAGCTTGACAATCTGAGTTTGAGCTGCAGGACACACAGGTGGCTATCTGGCCTGTGCAGATTTAGAAATTAGAAGAGATGTCCTTACCCCAATATGGAGGGAGGAGAGAGTAACCTCCCAAAAGTTCTTTGACCTTTGCAGGCACATCCAAATAAGTAAATAAACTTATTTTTAATAAGTATAATAGTTTTGAAATCCCTGGTAGGAGAAATTTGGAGTATGCTTCATCTGTCTGTAGGGGTAATCTGCAAGATTTAATTGTAGAATTGACTTTCACATTTTTGTTTTGACAAGAGATTTGAGCTGAAAAATAATGGTAGAGATGAATTGGGATACTTTTGAATTAGTCAAAACAATGAGGATGAAATGTGTAAGGAAAGAATTGAAGAGTTTAAAGTGATGGGTGGAGATAGACTTGAGGATATCGGAGAATATTGTTTTAATCAATTTTATTCTTTCTAGGTTCGAAGTAGCCTAGGCTTGAACATCACCAGTTCTGTGTTTGCCTTCTCTGGGATCGTAATCAGTTCACTGAGCCCAAGCATTTATTCTTTCCATTTCTATTACTGTACATATAGAAGCACTTCAGAAAGCTGCCAGATGACCATGCCCATTTTAATGGTTAGTACTTTCTGTTTTCATGGAATTATTGTTGAAGCTTGCTGCCTCAACCAAACCAAGAGTAATACTCCTTGATCACCTTTAGAAATTAGAAACACATCCCCCATGGAGGGATACTCCCTTAACCTAGCGACAGGAAAGAAGTCCTAGTCCCTACTTCAAATGGCTAGACAGATTTAGATGACCCCTTCTGGATAGCATCACCCTACATGTGGAGTGTGGGTGGTAGGGAGGGGAGGGTGGTCATAGTAGTGCATGTTGGGGGGGAGATAGGGAAAGAAGAAGGGAGGAAGGGAGGAAAGGAGGGACAAACCGAAAAAAAAAGAAATTAGAAACCATAGGGAAATAGGTCAAGCCTTATTTAGGAATGAGAGATACAGTGAGATCAAAAGAGAAGAAAATGCAGGCAAATATAGAGAATCAACATTTTCAGTTCTTATGCAGAATAAACTGCATTGTCCATTTTATTCCAAGTTAAAGTTCATGAATATTGGGCCCTATTTATTTGAATCAACACAATTGCATGAAGAGCATTGATAACTAATTATCCCCCTTGAACATTCTAAAAGTCTTTATAGTAAGTGTTTCAATCTCTAGGCACTCAACCAAAATGAGATACAAATATATAGTGGATGGAACAGTTTTCCAAAGTCACTCAGAACTTGGCGAAGATAAGTTCTGGAATTTCCTTCCTATACTTTACCTATTATATGTAGTTAATATAATTAAGGATCTTGCTTGCTATTTATGAAGGCCTGTTACCTCATAGACATCCAGGATGCAATGATATGAACACAGCTCTAGGATTGAAAGCTGTGTAAGGCAGCTTTCTTGGTCATGGAGCCTGTGACCGCACACAATACTTCTTCCTTAAAAGAGTTCTGTGCTTGCTGTAAGCTCTGCAGCTGCTTTCTTCACATTGTACAATGGAATCCTCTTTCATCTATATGAGCCATCTTCTTGTTAAGTTCACGAAGTCTTCTGAATTGTGTGAGTTTTTTTTTTTTTTTTAATTCGTGCTTCATCTTATGTCAGCGTGTTGGAGTCCAGCTCTGGATGAGGGCAGGGTCTGAAGATGGGTGGATTCAAGAATACTGACAGGATGAATCAGACACAGAACACTTCTTAGTTTCATTTTAGGAGAGATGGGCAGAGAGGGAGCTCATCTCAGATGGAGACTCAGGTCCCAGCAGGGGATGTAAGGAGTAGGCAAGGGAGAGAGGGAGCCAGACCATGGTGGTAGGGAGAATCTCACAGCCTGCCTGTCTAGCAGCCAGAGTGCATGTTTAATTTTGCAGAGTTTAGTAAGTAAGGATACATTCATGTTTCAAAACATAGATCATATATCATTTTTGTTTTGGATATTTTTGCTTTTGTTTTACTTCTTTTTGTTCATTAAGAAACTATGACAGAAGAGTTATCAGTTCTAATCATTTTCCCTCAAGTTTTGACATCATTGATAAAGAGTTATCTTTTATAATAATTCTTACTCATTAAGCCCATAACCCAATTATTAAGAATCTAGAGGCAAATGACAGCCTGATCTTGGGCTGGTAGCTTTTATGGCTACAAGGACATTAGACCAAAACAATCTCCAAGCCATCCTGGGCATACTGCCATGTCCCAAGCAGTGTATTATTAACTCTTAATGGTCAGAGTGCCCAAGAAATATCCTCAGGCCAAAGTTGCTGCAGTTATTATTCAGATTCTGGTTAATACAATGTTAACACTTTACATATTTATAGAATTTGTCTATATATCTAATCCTGGCATTCTTTTGTTTCTTGGTCATATGACACACAATGGCTTTGCATGTACTAACTTTTCTAAGAAACAGAGGACCTTTCAACTCATTCTTTTACCATCTTTCCACTCCATACTTTGCTCACTAATACAAGTCTCTGTGTAGGGCTGAGGTAACTTAAGCTAATCTAACTTTGTTGCTGTAAATGCCACATACTCACCTGAGTGTAAGCAAGAAGAGGCTTGCAATCTGAACTGTGGTCAACTCCACTAGCCCACAAAATCGTGTTGATTTTTGAATTTATTTTGTTTTGAATATCTTGTTCCTGCATAAATACAAGGACAGATGTTTCAAGTGTGTCTCATAGCCTCATAAAGAGACCTCTGACTTCTTTATGTGTGTGTCACAACCTCTAAGTCATAAGGAAGACCTTCAAGTAGATAAGGAGATCTCCCTAAAGCAGAGGAAATTGTATGTTTAGGACTTTCCAGGGGAAGTTTAAAAGCAGTACTCCAGGGAGAAGGCATAAATGATTCATAAGAAATTTTCCATCAATCCAATACCCCCAAATTGTACAAATACTAAGTCACTCAAATATACAACAGGTGGAGATGGAAACCAAAGGTGGCATTGTTAGGATTCAGGCATTATGTTGGCCTGCCCCTGTCACCTGGCAGAATGCACTCAGGCAATACCCTAGTCAGCATGCAGATGCAAAGGACCCCTTTAAAACAAAGACCCCCCCAACCACTTACTCATTCTTCCCCCTCTCTTTCCCACTCTGTTTCCTACTATTCCCCTGGGGCAGACAGGACTTTTCCTGTCTTCCTCTTCTCTTCTGTCCTCTCTCTGTGTCTCTTTACCTCTTTTCTCTTTCCTCCCCTTCTTCCCATTTCTAATAAAACCTTTCACTAAGTTCTGTTTACCTGGCTTGTTTATCCCCCACCTGGTCACCCTTGCTTGCCCTGCAATCCACCAAGGTTATCCACATTTATCCTACCAGTCATGACAGCCATCATGTGCTCAGCTTCGATGGATCTTTGTCAAACAGCTGTGCTGGCCTTATGACTTTTGCTGTTCCCATCAGATATGGCTGTGCCATCAGAGGACCTCAATAAGGAAGGGCCTCATTAATCTTGAAGTGTCAAGTATGTTCCTATCTGGGAACCAGTGGTATTATTTCACAGACCTTGAAGCACTTGCACGCACACACGCACACATGTACACACACACACACACACACACACACACACACACACACAAACAAACACTTTTTATGTGTGTTATACATGAATACACATAAGCATATTCTCATGAATGTCTCTATGTATGCCTGTGTGTGCCTTTCTCTCTCTCTGTATCTCTCTGTCTCTGTCTCTCTCTCTCTCTCTCTCTGTGTGTGTGTGTGTGTGTGTGTGTATGCCAAAGACTGTCATTAGATGCCATTCTTAATTGCTCTTCACTTTGAGGCATGGTCTCTCATTTTAACCCACAGCTCTCAGATTTACTTGTTTAGCTATTCTTTTTATTCTAAGAATCCCCTGCCTGCATGTGGGGATTGAATACATGCCATCATGCCCATCTGGCATTTGTGGGGTGCTATGAATCTAACCTATCCTCATCATGCTTCCATAGAAAGCATTTCACCAGATAAGCCATCTTCCAAGTCTCTGGAGCACATAATTTATTAAAAATCTTAGGGTTAGAACTAGCAAAGTTAAGAAACAGCTCTCTTAGTTCAAGAAGCTCTCATCTTGTGAAAAAAAAAGATACATTAAGAAGGATGAAATTATAAACAAAATGGTCAGATAAAGAGATTTCCTTGTAAGAGAGAACAGGTAGAGGTCATACTGTGTGTAATAACTGGACTATACCACATGAAATTATTAGGGACCAGCTACAGATGTTGAAAGGCAAGTTTCACAGGGCCTAAGCTAATGCATGTGCTTCAAAAAGTGACAGAATATGCAGAGTTTAGAAAGCCAAGAACTGGCTCAAGATCAGGCTGTGCCAGGAGCTGTGTCCCTAGGCTCTTGGGCAGTTATCCCACTCACTCTTTCAGCGTAGAAATGGTTGGAATGTGTGAGGCCCACTCCTCACACGCTCGCATTGTGATTTGCTGACAGGGTCTGGATATTGTGGTGGTCATCTTGAGTGTGCTGGAGTTCTGCATTGGGGTGTCTCTCTCTGCCTTTGGATGCAGAGTAATGTGCTGTAACCCTGGTGGGGTAAGTTTTGGCTCTCATTCGAATGTGTCTCTTCATGTTTTCTGTCACTCTGTAATAAGTCACATAAACACAAAAGCTGAACACAATTCTCATTCATCACCTCTCAGCTCCCTTTGGTGGAGTATGGGCACAGCTTACCTGAGTTTTCTATTCAAGGACTTACAAGCTCATGTTTGTGCAGTTGGAAGCTCTGTGGGATCCTCTGAACTGTCAAAGCTTCAAGCTTCTCTTATATAGTCACATGGCACAATTCATACGCTCTTTAGTATAGAAAGTAGGACAGTGCACTTCTTTGAAGATGCCAAGGGAACGGATGTCTTGAGTTCTTTCTGCTTACACAAGTTGAAAGGTTCATCTAGAATATTGTTAATTAACTCTAAGTCAACTGATATATGGCCTACTCATTCGAATGATTTTCTGTGCTAGTCTCATGTCTCATCCACACTTGAGGAGAGGGTCACTGAGAGACATCCAAGATCTTTGTTTTACATAGTACAGCTTTACCATTCTTTTCCTTGCAAGTGACATTCCCTTAGAGTCTGGACCAGAGAACACTTCACATCTTAGAAGCCCACAGAGGGTACCAGATTTACTCCACTCTTATCATAGCATCCTTCCCTGACTATAAAGAAACACTGGAGTCAAGACCTCTCTGTCACTTGGTATCCACCTGGGCATTGGCTTACCCTGATGCTTGTAGCAAAACCTTCTGGCTTTTGCTCAGAAAGATGATCTCAAATAGTGGATAAAGGGAGCAGAGACAGAAGTAAACAAGGACAAGAGTATGACCTTTGTGTTCTTTAAGTACTGAGGCTCTAAAGTGAGTTAGTAGCTACTAAAACCCTACAGCTGCTCACTAGTCTCATTGCCCACAGGCCCAGCGATGGTTAGGGCTCCCAGCCAATAATAAGGTGATAATAAAATGATAAGATCACTGGGTACTCATCTATATCTTTTTGGGAAACACCACATCTTCATCTCCACAGGCTCTGCCTAAAGAGCACTGGGCTAGATTACAGAGAATTGTATGATGGGTTTGCAATTTCAGGTCCTAGAAGTATATGTTTCTTTGGTATCACTGAAGATTTTAAGATTTCAGTGAGTGACGAAGCATTTTTGGATAGGTAAATTCCTTCATACCTTTCAGGCCTTAGTACTTGTTTTTTGGAAATCTGTGCTTGTTGTGAATGCTGTAACAGTAGTAATCTGGAAAGCATTGCCCCCAAGCTCTCTGAGTCTGGACTTGTAATGGCAAGTAACATATAATGACAGTCTAATAATCTCTGGGATCTTCAGCTATTCCTAGAAAATTCTATGTCACACGACTTTGCAGAACAAGGATAAGACTTGTTCATTCTTTCAGCATGCTTCCTGACACTCTGGGCCAGTCCAGATATCACAGTGCTTTATGTATGGCAACCAAGTCATCCTGCTGCCATCAGCACTGGCAAATTAGTTTGGGGAAAAAGATCTGTATTTTTCTTTCTTTCTTTCTTTCTTTCTTTCTTTCTTTCTTTCTTTCTTTCTTCTTTCTCCCTCCCTCCCTTCTTCTCTCCCTCCCTCCCTCCCTCTCTCTCTCTCCCTCTCTCTCTCTCTTCCTTTCTTTCTTTCTTTCTTTCTTTTTCTTTTGGTTTTTGCTTTGGAGCCTGTCCTGGAACTAGCTCTGTAGAACAGTCTCTATCTCATAGAGATCCACCTGCCTCTGCCTCCCAAGTGCTGGGATTAAAGGTGTGCACCACCAACGCCTGGCTGAGCTCTGTGTTTACTATAAAACGCCATTTTAAGCAAATTCATGGGGACTTTCACTTACATCTCATACTGTTCCACTCTAAGACTCAACAGTAGCCACAAGTTCCCAAAGGATAAAATTCTACAACTGAATATGTGTCCTAGGTATAGCCTGATCTAAGGGATACCTGAGAAGTCTATCAGATTGCTGTGAGGTTCAATTCTGTAGTGACAGGATGAGCATTGGTGATGGTGAAAATATGTGGGTAAAGAAAAGAATCCCTGGGGGGGGTCTGTGAGTAATGTAATAACATCTGATTGACTTTCTGATTGACTTTCCAGGTTGTGATAATTATGCCATCAAGTCCTCCCATGAAAGAAGCAGATTATTCTATATCAGTTTAAGGAGGTTTGATATCACCAGCACACCAAGAAAAAAAGTTTTCCAAGAAATCTGTGTTGATTTTTTTCAAGAACCACACATGGGGAAGAACAAGACTCCAACTCTGATGTGGATGCTTGTGTGTGCCCGTGTATGTGTGTGTTTCCAATGACATTCTCATATTTCCCCAGGAACATGACAGATCATTCCACTGGATTTTCGTAATATTATCATAAAATAATAAATATACCACCCATGTACTAGCTAAATAGCATTTGAACATGTTTTATTCATACTTTAGACAATCTAAAAGTGCTTTAAGTCAGCAAAGTAGGTTTTAAAGTAAATGGGTGAAATGATTTTAATCACATTAGATTTTCACACTGACTACACATTTCTGCTACTTTGTCTAATGCTCTTCCTGTTTGTCTAACTTTGGTGTTTGTTTTTTCAAAGCAACAGATTTTAGGATTTTTTTTTAACTTCATGAAGTGCAGAAATATGACTTTTGCTGCTTCTTCTTTTCCTGCTTCTTTTGAATGCCATAAAAATGTAGCACAGAATAGCAAGGCCAATGTATGCCTATGTCCACGTGAGTGTACATGAAGACATGTAAATAAGACTCAATTTATTTTATCTCCCCCTCCCTTGACTTCCTACTAAGCAGGAAGATACCTAATTAAACTCCTGTCTGATGCCTTATATGTCAGAATATTACTAGGTATGTTTATTAGATATGTATTAAATGTGTTTTATTTTTTTTTATTACCAAACAAACAGGTTAGAAACCATTGTATCCATGTGCTACCTACTACATTCAGATGTAATATTAGAGAAAATAATCTAAGGTATAAGGTCAGGAAATATAGAAAAATGGAATAGAATGGGGGGGGCTTCTTGGTACATCACACCATAAGTTTTCATCTTTCTCACTTGTGCCCATGAAAACAACAGAAATCTCCCTGTGCCTCACATCTCTTCATGAGATGACTAAGAGCCTAGACCACTGACCTGTAGTAATTTTTTTAACTTAGTCATACATTTAATAAAAAATAAGAACTATGAAGTTCTAGATATAAAAACACACAGATTAATGCATTTTTTAAAGGTCAGGAGCAATACTGAAATGCCACGAGTTTATTTTTCACCACTCTTATATACCTTAACCAAAAGGGGAACACAGTATCATCTATATGGAACAAACAGACTTTTCCTCCCCACTTATTCTAAGGGTTCAGTAACCAGACCTTAGCTCTAAACTTCTTGTTCCCTAGCCTTGAAGTCAGGAGTAGCCACATCTCAGATTCAGGTCTGTTGTTATTTAGACTAAGATGGCCAAAACATCCTTCTGTAGCCACACCTTTGACCTTTAGGGCTTGTGACTTGCTGACAGCTTTGAACTCTGTCCTTGTGCCAAGATGGAGTGCAGCCATTGATATGGGCACCCACAACTCCCCCCTTCTTAATATAATTAAAAAAAATACCTGTGCTTCTGCTGCAGGACTGATAACTGTGTCTGTCTTAGGTAGTCTTCAACGTTCCAGCCTTACCAGTCATGGGAAGCACACATTCCGTCATGTATGTCCTGTCTTAGGTAGCTTGGAGGCAAAAAGACTTTACCTGTCTTGGAGAACTGAGGCAAAATGGAGTTTTCTAGACATGACAGGGCTGTAGCAGATAGCAACTGAGATTTCCTACTGAAGACCTACATGAGATCAACCTGTCAACATTCCAGCACAGATTGGGAAGAGCCACATGAGCCACCACCCACAACAAAGCTCTTAACAGCAACTGATGGCTGACAACAGAGGGAGAATTAGTTTTCCCCAGAGAGGAGCCCCTGATTGATTTCCCAATGCTAAGTGGTCAGGCCTGAACTCATATACATTCCAGAAACACTAAATGGACTTGACACATTATATTTATATATTAATACCATATTGTTACAAAATAATTATCAAAGAAAAGACAACATGAATTAGAGAGTGGGGGCAGCAAGAGGGTTGGAGAGAGATGTCATGGGAGGGATTGGGAGGAGAAAAGGAAAAATAATATAATTATATTTTAATTATAATATACATATGAATGAGTAAATAATATGTTCTGATATGAAAATCAAGTCAAGACCAAAAAAGTATATATCTTTCCAGGTAGTGGTGGTGCATGCCTTTAATCCCAGCACTCAGGAAGCAGGGACAGGTAAATGAATCTCAGTGAGTTTGAGACCAGCCTGGTCTGAAGCACAAGTTCCAGGGCAGCCCAGAGAAACCCTGTCTCAAACAAACAAACAGACAGAAAAACAGAGAGAGAGAGAGAGAGAGAGAGAGAGAGAGAGAGAGAGAGAGAGAGAGAGAGAGCTCTGGTGAAAACTGGACATCTATAATACTCTCCTTTAGGTCCAAGCACATAATCTGACCTGAACTGCCAGATCTAAGTAAGAAACCCTCATTATGGATTCAGCTGAGTGTACACATACAATTATACTGTGTGTGTTTCACAATAATTAAAGAAGTCTCAATTTGAGAGGGCATGGGAGGGACATGAGAAGACTTGGAGTGGGGATACAAAGGAATGGAAGTAATGCAAATACAGTATTGATGTGTGAAATGTAAAAAAAATTAATTTAGATTACAAAAAAAAAACTAAAATAGCCCCAAATGGTCATGGAATTCTTGGCAATCTGTAGTTTCAAAATACTAATAAAAGATATAATCTTACGGATTTCTGTATGAGTTTAGATTACAGATTTATGTTCTTAATGCCTGTGTCATTATTTCAGCCAATAGAAAAACTTATGCAGATGTTTTGTCAACCCTACAGAGGACACAGCTTTGCTAATACACCTACACATCAATTCTACTTTGAAATATCTTCATTCAACAACAAAAGGGGAGTTTCATGCACACTTAGCACATTGAAAATCTATATACACTGGAAAGCACAGTAACAGCAATGTGTAAATGTTTGCATATAGATTTTGAAAGACCATCTAAATGACATTAGTTTGAGTATGTTGTCTTTAAAATTGTATATTTGCTATATTTTTGTATTTCTGTTTTATTTAGTTTGGGTTTTGTTTTTTATTAATTATAATATACAAAATAATGGGCCATACAATGGTTTCATATATCACAGCATTTTGTTTATTTGACAGTGTTTTACAAAGAGTAAATTTTTACACTTATCACCACAATACACATTGTGAAAAAGAAAACCTGGTAGCAACTCTTTTTGATGTTATATTACAGTAGTATGCACACTCTAGTTGGGAAATAGAAAGTCAGTTAACTGTTTTTATAGAAAGAAAAAAGGAAGTAGCTGTGTTTTTTCAGAAATTCATACTGCAGCTTTTTTGATCTAGAAAGATGATAGAGCAGCATGCAAATTTCAGTTAAGTGTGGTGCTGCATGTAGTGTGGGCATGAGATCTGCACAAAGACTCTAGGTGTTTTCCAGGAGCCTGGCCTTCATCAGTCACAGACAACAGACATTTCAGGCTGGAAGAAGGTAGGTCCAGGGATTTGCCTTTCTAGACTTTCCACAGATGGCTTTTAATTTACTGGATGAAATATAGAATATCTAGATAAAAAAAATAGATCACCTTTCACTACACACACTAGTATTTTGATTTGGACTTGAGTGCACATTTGATTTGGACTTGGGGAGGCAGTTTTTAATGCAAAGAACAAGGACAAAGAAAAGACAAAGGCTTGGTAAAGTGGCAGCAATATTTTGTCCTCCAGGGTCTCTGGCCTCACCAGCCACAGGTAGGTGGCTAGGTTTACAGTACCAGGCATGAATTTCCTCCTATTGAGTAGTGTGTAAGGTCATTTGGACAGGCTATCCCCAAGGTATAAGTGCCACTATTGTACCCTTGAGGATATCTTGCCATGATCACTCTTAGATGAAGAGCTACAGACAATTACTGACTTGTTTGTTTGTTTCTTCGAAACAAACTGTGTAACAGTACTGACTGACCTGGAACTAATTTTGTAGACCAGGCTGCCCCTGCCTCTCAAGTACTGGGATTAAAGGCATGTGCCACCACCACCATGCCAATTGCTGGCTATTAAGAGTGGCAGAATCAGTCTTCTACAACAATGATCTCCCTGATGGCTTATTCACTCCTAGATGGTTATCCCTAAACAATATACATATGAGCATCACTAAATGGACCCCATAGGTTGTATGTTTATACATATATATAAATATATATATTATATATTGATATATTATATATAATCATGCAAATATAACAATAATAAATAAAAAAGAGGTCATGAACATGAAAGAGAGTGGAGGAACATGGGAAAAGTTGGAGGGAGGAGATCGTGGGGTGTAAATGATGCAAATATGGTACTCAAGTATGAAATTCTCAAAATAATAACATTTAATAAAGAAAGTAAAGGCTCCACCTGGGCACTGTGTGAGATTATTTTGTTTTCTATTCTTTCTCTAGTCCCAGAGTATCAAAAACCCAAAAGCAATATTGAAATTGTTGACTGATCATTTCACTTACTCTTAATAACTTTCTTCTATAATATTCATCTCTGCCTTCTGCATATATCTTGAAAATCCATCAGTTAAGACAGTATCAGTTCTATTCAGAATTTGCTGGAGATGCAGAGGATGGAGCATGAGCTCCCAGCCTGATGATATGCTTAGTCTGCTCCTGAGATGAACTGGACCTGAACTAGGTCTCCAAGCATCTCTGGTTTCCTTTACAGGAAGGACACAGGCAATGAGCTGAGGCCAGTGATGCAGATGTTTATCAATGGAAGACACTGGGCAGAGTTTTAGCAGTGTAAAGATCAGAAAGAAGCTTAGAAACAATTGTGCCCAATGCACTCTTTGACAGAAGCAATCAAAGTAATCCGGAGAATGTTAATAACCAGAAATTGACATCGTAATGTAAGAGCTACGTTATCAGATCTCATACTAGGCTTTTCTTTGCTCATGTGGAGATTTAGGCTTCTTTGTGTGTGTATGTTTTTTATTTAACAAAAGAGAGGCTCCCTCTTTAGATTCTTCTCTTTATTCTTCCTCTTTAGTAATTGACTCACAAGGTGAATGTTAACAGACAATCGAGGAAGTGAGCACACCCAGAGATCTGAAGGTATTTCTGAGGGCATGGCAAAGGAATTTTGTAAAAAGTAAATGAGTCGTGCATTGGAGCAGACTACACCCTTTACCTTGTGTTTCCTTAAGAACACCTTTGCCTTCTGGAGCATGTAAAGGAAGTACCAAAGGCTGTTTGAATCCCCTCTTGCATTGCAGGTTGAGTAGTATACAGGCAGGGAGAAGTTATAGCTGATGAAAACCAGAGACCCAGTGAGGAGTGGTGGATTTCTTTATCGTGGTGGAACAAATAGGGAGCTAGGGTTAAAACCTCCCAAAAATGAAGTCAACTTGTACAAATGCTCCAACAACTGATTTGAAAATGAAGTGCAAAATACTCATACCTATCTAAAAAATAACATATGAACATTCAGAATAAGGCCAAGAAAACAACAATAGAAGAGCTTCTCTTAGCAAGAGATTGAAACTATTTGTGTAAATTATCTAAGCTAAAAATTTTATTGTGTCATAGGAGGATTTAGTTTGGAGTTTGGCCTTAAGGCAGGAGCCTGGCATCGAGTCATTTCAAGGAGTTCATCCAAAATTTCACTCTTATTTCAGCACTGTTTCTGCTGCCATGACAACCTTGCAAGGAATAGAACAGACCACCATAGAGGTGGCCCCTGGAGGTGCTCAGACTTCGGAGAGGTCTATTGTAAGGTCACAGAAATGGAAAGAGAATGCAGAGAAATTCTTGAAGGGGGAACCCAAAGTCCTCGGGGTAAGACATTTATTGGATCTGAGGGGAGATGATATTGTAAATATCCAAATGGTTAAAAAATTTGAAAATCTAACACCAATACTCTGCCCCTTCAGCCCCATGGTCCATCAACACATCCCTGGACCACTAGCATTTGATTTTCAAATTTATCATTTGAAAATGGATATGTTAGTCTATTACATTAGACATAATTAAATTCAATTTAATTATGTTTAAAATACAGAAACTTCAGGAATGTTCTAGGCTGTGGATCATCCAAAATGATCATATCTAATTCAGCACAGACAAAAAGCTATGCAAACTGCTGCCATGGTCCAGCCCCAGGCCTGCCCACTGGCTGGTAAACTCATAGCATTCCTATATATTTGCAGTGCCTTTCTTTCTCCTGCTAGTCAGATGATGAGAAATCCTCTGTCTTCAGAAGAGTGTGCCTAAAAAAAAATAGAGAACTTCAAGGAATAACATCCTAGGCAGGTTAAAGGTCATTAAATGCAGAAGGTACTCACTCACTGGCCCAACCTTCCAACCACTGGGCAGCTGTCATTAGACAGACACCTGTTTCTTTTCTACTTCACTTGTAAATCTTAAAAAATGATCACTTTCATTATATATGTTTTATATTTACATAGAATTTGTATATTTTAAATATATCAATAAGAATTTTTAAATTTAGAGCAGTTTTACATTTATAGTAAAACTGAAGAAGACATAAAGGTACATATACACTTCCCAGTGCTATGAGCTTTGAGGTCGGTGCTTTGTGTTCTTCTATTAATTCCTTTAAATATTAATTAAAAGAAAACATAATGATATCTAGTGATATTAATTCTTTTCAATTGTTCTATCTTATGACATAAGACCATTCATAGTGGCTATTTCTTTTTCTGAGTTTTGGTATGTGGTATTCTCAGGTAATTTCTCTAAGTATATTGCATTTGTTGGCCTCTTATGGGTTTCCACAGTGCTATTGCCTCCACAATTTCTGATAGTGTTAATAATCTTGCTTAGCAAGTAATTGATTTTATCTATCTTTAAAGAAAAACAAACCTAGATTTTGTAAGTTTTCTACATTGATTCCCTGTTTTGAATTTTAGTGATTTTTCACTCCATTTTTATTCTTCCTTCTGATTAAAATCTTGTCTTTTTTGGGGGTTCCCACAAATTAAACTGGGAACTCAGTTTAGATCTGCCTTTTTTCACTTAAAAATGAATTAAAATATAATTATATGCTTTCTCTCCTCCCTTTTCTTCCACAAACCCTCTGATGCTCTCCACTCCTTTCCACATTCATATCTTTTCCTTTAAATATTATTGCTACAATATACATATATAATATATACATACATAAATATGTAAATGTGTTTTCCAGTCTCTTTTTATAGACCTATGCATTTCTTTCTATGCACTATTCTCATTTCCTCCCACACATCTTCATAAGTTGTTTTCATTTTCTCTAGTCTTTATTATTTAGATCACCATATTCACATTCCTTCCTCATGCTCCAACTTCCCATAGAAGATCATGTGTGCTATTCATATTTTTTTCACTCTGTATCTAATTTTGTTTCTTCAAGTTGCTTCTTGTTGAACTAATTTCTTCCTGAGTCTTTCATATGTAAGCATGTGACAAAGGATAAAACAGGAGTAGAGATGCATCATGGGTATTATAAAAGCACCTCTGGGAAGAATCCCCTCTAAGTTTGAAATTACTGAAACAAGTGTGGGGGGGATGTGCGTGTGTGTGTGTGTGTGTGTGTGTGTGTGTGTGTGTGTGTGTGTGTGTAAGAGAGAGAAAGAGAGAGACTCCAAGGGAAATTTTTATGTTAGTACATCCCATCTGCATATAAAATTATTAACAAGAGAATGCTACTTCAAAATTCATATGTGAATATTAAAGGTGGAGATGAAGTGAAGGTTTGATAGTACTTAGCATGAACAACATTTTTGTGGTGGATAACATTTCACTTTTTTGTGTCTAGGTTGTACAAGTTATGATTGGTCTCATAAACCTGAGCTTGGGTATGATAATGAAGAATAAAATTCATTCATTTCTACCTTTATCAGTGTACACATGGGCCCCAGTTTGGGGTTCAATCATGGTGAGTAACATTCCATCTTACATAACTGGAGATAATCACACTCTGTTGTGATTCCTTGGGTAGAATTCTCACTCTACTCTTTCAAGTAGTCTATTAAGTTTGAGAACAGTGTATCTAAACCTTATTCAGTTTTTTTCCTTTTTTCATGTTGCAATTTCAATATGCCATTCACATAAACTAGGTGAACTGTTTATTTAATACTGTGACAGCATGTACTCATATACTCCCACAAGAGTTGCTTCAGCATTGGCACAACTGATTTCACCAAGAGTCTAGAGGCTAGTCACTTCTAGGTCTGCTTATTTGGTAGCTCATTGTGATGATGGAGCACTTTGACATGTTGATGTATCTATTTCACTACTCATAAATGTTATATGAGTGTATTCTTGGGCCGAGTATAATTAGCTCGCATCTCGAATGTGGGGGAATTGAGGCTGACTTCTGTAGCTGGGAAAGGATCATGAAATAAGGGGTGAAATGAGGGTATTGTTAGCAAGGAAGCGGAGACAAGGCTGAGCATGTGATTAACAGCATCTGGCTTATCAACTCTAAGTAAATGCTTATCTTAAAAGAATAGGAAAACTAGACACATTTTAAATAAAATAACTGACTAAAAATTTGAATAAGAATTTTTTAAAGTTAAAAAATCTTTCTCTATAATAAAACCTGAGAGTTTTTTTCTTTTTAGAGTTCAGTGTCAAGTATGAAATATCAAACATTTTTTATCTATATATTATGAGCTGACAAGTGGAAAATAAAATGCATAAACTTGGCTATTTTATAATTGAGAATCCCGTTCAACTGTTATAAGGTTTCTATTTACTGATAAATGAGAAAATTTAATTATTTTGTAGACATAGCACTTTAATGCTCCTTTCCTATTTATAACACATGTTTAAGATTTGAGGAATGCGGGTTCCCCAGCTGTCAATCCAGAGTCCTTGAGCTCCCACTAGCTGGGATCGAACAGGTGTGGATGTGGATGACAGTTATGTGACTTGATCTTTTGGAGGAGGGGACAGTGGGACCAGGACTTATTCTGGGTACATGAAGTGACTTTTTGGAGCCCACTCCCTGTGGTGGAATATCTTGTTCAAACTTGATACATAGAGTAGGGATACAGTCCTGCTTCAACTTGGTATGCCAGAATTTGTTGATTCCCCAGAGGAGGCCTTACCCACTCTGAGGAGTGGATAGGAGGTGGGAAGGGAGAGGGGGGCAGGAGAAGGTGAGGAAGGGGAACTTGGGTTGCTATGTAAAATTTAAAAATTTTTAAATAAAAAACATATTTAAGGAATGCCACAAGCTCCCATACTTTCCAAAGTTGCACAGCACTTGACATATCATTAATAATATAAATTATTATGATAATAATAATACCATTCATAACACCAGTAATAGCTTTCATATGTTCATAATCTGAACATATTGCTAAATATTTTTGTATGTAATATTCTGCTGCAACCAATCACTGCAACTTTTGAGAGATTTGCTTTCATTATCATTGAATAAATGATGAAAATGAGACTAGGAAATGTTAATATACTCAAGATGTATTCAGTTCATGCATGAGGACTCATAATCTCATATATTTCCTCTGCAATGTTTTGTGCTTTCATCTGTATTTTCTATCCAATAAGATCTTGGAAACCAACTTCCATAGTTCATGATGAAAGATTGAACCCAAGGGCTCAATTTTTTCAAGGGTTCAGGCCTGCATGGGAAGCAACTGAAGCTTTATATTTATATATTGATTTTAATTTTAATGATGTGATCCCACTGATGCTCCCATTAATGTTTACATCTAGTAGCTGTTGGAAACAGAAGCAGACACCCACAGCTAAACACTGAGCCAAACTCCTGGAATCCAGTTGCAGAGAGGGAGGAATAATAAGAAAATGGGTCAAGACCAGGGTACAGAAACCCACAGAAACCATGACCTGGGGAGCTCATGGATCCCAGCCTGTTAGTTGGGAAATAAGCATTGAACTGACTCAGACCCCCTGAACATGGGTCTCAATTAGAAAGCCTGGGCAGTCTATGGGACCTCTGACAGTGGAACCAGGATGTATCCCTGGTGCATGAAAGGACTTGAACACATTCCCCATGGAGGGATACTCCCTTAGCCTAGAGACAGGAGGGAGGACCTAGTCCCTACTCCAAATGACTTGACAGATTTTGATGATCCCTCCTGGAAGGCATCACCTCAGTCTGGAGTGGGTGGGGAATGGGATGGGAGGGAGGTCAGGGAACATGGGAGGAAGGGAGGGAGAGGGAACTAGGATGGATATGTAAAATAAGAAAAAATAGGAATTAAAAAATAGTAATAAAAAATTGAAAAGCAAATGCAGACATCTGTATATTAAACTAAATAGTTTAAAGAGATCAATTCAATCAAATTTATAGCAGTCATTTAGAGGAAATTGAAAATAATTATCTAATATGCTTCATTATTCTAGTGACTGTCTAATATAGAATTTAATTTTTGCCATTATTTTATTTATAGCTTCCAATAGATATTTTCAACATGAATAATTTCTGTTCTGTTTTTGTCTGGGGGTCATGAGAGAAAAACCTTGTGATAAGGATTGGGGAGTTTTAGCCTTCATTGCTCTTAAAGAGCTCTGATAGGATGACAGTTACACAATTTAAAAAAGGAACCCTTGATTCTTCCATGGGCTCTTTTCAGCCTCTGTTCTTGTGGGTAAGGGTCTGTGACAATGGAAACTGCTTTTTAAGACAATTGATCATGTTAGTAGATCCAGTTGATTTAGAAGTAAATTTAGTATGCTATGGTTTATAATAATTATTTAAAAATATTTAACCTGAATTTCCCCTCTTATGACCAGTTCATACTCTCAGGATCCTTGTCGATTGCAGCAGGAGCGAGAACTACAGAGGACCTGGTATGTATTTTGTTTTATTTTGTCATAAAATGAGAATGATTTCATCAAGTATGCATTCTGCTTAGATATAAAAAGGGGTTGCTTCTATTTTCTTAAGATCAAGGCTATGAGATTTAGAAGGATCTGACCTACAAAGGTGTAGCTGGTTCATAACAGGTCTCATCTCATCTGTGTGGATATTGTGTCAAGGAAGTTGCTGGGAGAATCTTGATTCTGGTGAAGTGAATTCAGGAGAAGGAATGTCAAGTTGTGTTAGACAAGTGAACCTTTGAAGCTTCAGATCCATCTGAATGGTGACAATGACACCAAATATTTGCAGGAGCAAAAAATATCGCTGACAGGTTAAAATGGCTTCTGCAAATGTACCCAAAATAATATTTTTTTACAGAAAGATAATTACAGAGGCCATAGAGATAATTCGGTGGTTAAGAACACTTACTGCTCTTACAGAGGACCTGGATTTGATTCCAAGCATCTACAAGATGGCTCATAGACATCCAGTTCCAAGGAATCTGAAGTGTTCTTCTGACTTATGTGGGCAACAGGCATGTACATACATGCAGACAAAACATGCAGATAAACAACAAATGATTTTAAAAAGACATATATAATGGGATTTTTGTCAAAAATCGATAAAATGCAACAGCCAAGAGTTTAACAATTATTTCACTAGCTAAAAGCTGAATTTGAATTTCCCTTCCTACAACAGGTAAACATCAACTTCTGTAACATGATCAGGTGACCTTTCTATACCTGGGCTCCTACCTACCTCCTTAGCATCTTTAACCAGCTTTGACCATTAAAATGTACCTCATGTTAGGGACACAGAAAGTTTCAGTTTCCTGAGTGGTTTTACTTCTCATAGTAAAGCTTGTTTTACTGAACCACAGAAAGAGAACAGTGGAGACACATCTATAGCATAAAAGGAAATATGCAAGAAGCACATGGTCATGAGTGACTATCAGCATTACGCAAGGAGGACAGTCAGGCATTTATAGCAGAGTATGGTGGCAAATGACAGATGAGGCTTTCCAGATAATGTTTCAAAGACTGAAATTTTCCCTAGGGAATTTGATGAGCATCTTGTGTTCTTGAGAACCATCTGAGGGATTTAGTCTTAGGAATAACCATATAATGTTTTTACTTTGGCAAGGGATTGGAAGTAAAGATAACATAAGGAATGACACAGATTCTACTTTTGAAAAAAAAAAGAGGGTGAAATGCATTAATAAAGTCATGGTGTGTTTCAAATATAGATGGAGCTATATACCAAGAATGCCATTGAATGAAGTGATTGTCATGCCTTTGTAGGTCACCAGCAGTCTAAGTTTGAACACCATTAGCTCTGTGGTGGCTGCAGCAACAAGTGTAATCAGTGTCATCAGTGTGGTTATAAGTGCAAGTAATTATCTTGGTGAAATTTTTGTGGTAAGTATTTCCTCTACTGATGGGATGCAAGTGGAGGCAAGGGCTCACTGAATCCTGCAAAAAACAACAATCAACACTGTGACTGTAAAATCACTTTGGGGAGCTGGGAATGATTGGGAAGTAGAACAATTATTTAGGGATCAGGTGATACATAAATATTTCCCTTCTGTCTATAACTATGTAAAAAGAAAACCACTAATAGTTCACACACATAGGGGCCCATTTATCATGTCATATCTTGAGTTGGCACCCCAAAGAGACCCATAATAAAAGCAGGTTCCTAATAATGGGGATTCCAAACCTCTTGGGAGAAAAGATATATAGATTATGATTTTACAAAACAGGTTTAAAACAGTGAGTTCTTTGTAAGAAAGAACAGATAATGTACTTGTTACCTGGAACCATCAAAATAAGCCATATGGAATTGCCAATGATCAGCCTAAGTGACATAGAAAAATAAGAATTCCTACATCTTAAAGTAGGATATTATGAACACATATACACATGATACCCATACTGAAAATCTTCCTTTTGTTTTGTTTGTGTTGCTGTTTTCAATTTGTATGTTTGTTTGATATTTCTGGAGATGGTGGTACTGCTATATAAGCTGGGCTGTCCTTGAATTAAAAACTACCATCTCATCTCAGTACTGGGAATATAGTTGTGAACTACCAGGCCCAGCCTGTAGTTGTTTATGTAAATTAAAATATGTTATGTGAGACCATTTGTAGATCATATGAGAGTAATTAAATATTTGCAAAAGATGATATGAGGCATACAGACATAACTTCTGTACTCTTTGACCCTCAAAGAGCCTCTGAATTTGCCTACTTAGATGGTCACATTTCTGAGAACAAGGCTACCATCTCCTCTACTTTCTGTTCTCCACTTGCACTTCCCACAATGCCTGAAACACAGAGGCTACTGGATCTGTTGAGGTGGAAGCAGGAATAAGAACAAGAAATGCAAATATTCTCAGGGGCCCACTGAATCAGTATCTCTCATGTTCCAAGCTCCTGATTGACTGACTAATTCACAGGAGAGGGAGCATTTCTAATCACTGAGAGGAAAAGACAGAATATTCAAGCCCAACAATTCCAGGCACCAGTTCAAGGCAAGAGAATTCAGAACAAATGTGACACATTTGTTCCTCTGTTTTGATCCTTTGGCTTAATGAAGAGTCAGACAAAGCCAAATGCATTGAATACTAAGGAAAATGGTGTGCAACACTCCAACCATTTACCATAGTTGTGGAAATTACTATCAAATTAGTGCATAATCTAAATGTATTACAGGATGACAGAAGTTCAAAATGCATAAAATCAAAATGTCAGGGCTATTGTCCTTCCTGGGAGATTTAGGGAAAGGTACTTTTCTTGGCTTTTCTGCCTTCTATCTACATCCCTTGGCTCGTCCTTCTGTTTTCACTGTAAGCACTACAGCATCATCTGTCACTTGGACTTTGATTCTTTAGCATCTTGCTTCTACTTGTGAAGATGTTATGATAACTTGGATACCCTACAGGAGGCCAGGACAATCTGCCTGTATTTTCTGATAAACAACCTTCATTCCCACTGCAAGGTAGGATCTCCCCATTCCAGGGCTTGGTTAGAAAGCCAACCTGAGAGACGATTCTCCTCAAAAGTGAGATAATATTATTTTTTCTCCTTGCAAAATGTCTAACATCAGAGCATAGCAGGCTCTGATAATTTTTGTTAGTAAAAGATTGAGAAAATAAATGACATTCATGAGGCCAGGAAATTGTCTTAAGTGTTGGGCCATATCAAAAGCTGGATTTCCAAATCCTCAGCCAGGATCTTTCCTCTTTTGGCAAGGTAGTCAAGGGGGGCATATTTCAAACTTATCATCTCCACTCACAATTCACATCCCTTTGTATAAATCTGTTTTTAGGGTATAGATGTTTTGATGCTCATTTTAAATACGCTAGAATTCTGCATTGCTGTGTCTGTCTCTGCCTTTGGATGTAAAGCATCCTGTTGCAACTCCAGTGAGGTGAGTAACAGTCCTTGTTGGATGATATTTAGTAGGTTTCTATTGCTCTGTACTCAGTCACACAAATGTAGTTGCTTTCAAAGACACATCTTCATTGTCTCTTAGCTTTCTCACGTCATGACCATCAACAGCTTAGCTGGGTCCCCTACTCAGATGCAAAAGGTTGTGTTACCAGGGAAACTGAGGTTCTCTTTATGGTTCTTAATGTCATTAATAAAAGAGTTTAGAACCAGACTTGATAGGAAGCTCAATAACATTTTATGACATTTTGAGAGAGGAGAAAACAACAAGACAATCTGAAAATCCATGCTGCCTTCAGACAGAGCGGAGATGAAAGATTGAAAAAACCCAGAGTGTCTGGGAAAACAAGTTTAGGATTGCCAAGTCACAGATTTGCATTCAGAGGTTACCCAATTCTAGATCCTTGTTTTGCAGAGCAAAAGACTGTACCAGGGACTCATGCTTAGAAATAGTAATAGAGATCATTTATTAAGAGAAACATTCCTAAGAATAGAAGTGGGTTTGTGAGCTGTAGAAAGAACATGGAAGGCATCCGGCCACAGAATGTAGCATCCTTTACAGGACTGTTAAAGACCCAGTCTTTTATGTTTGCATCTCATGCTTCACTGCCAACTATCCCCACCTAGCATGCTCTGTTCTTTAGGTGAAACCCAAGTGAAAAAGGGTTTCCAGTCTTCTGTACACAGGTTTCTTTCATGTGCCAATCTTTTTCATTGTTTGACAATGCCATAATTGTATCTAATGTGCTTTGATCAAATCCATCCCCATTTTCTCCACTCAAACTTCTCCTTTCCAAGCCCTATTGTCCTGTATAAAGTGTGCTCAGGAAGTCTACTGGGTTGTTTATCAGAAACTTTCAGTTAGTGCACACCTGGCCATTGTCTTTCCCTAAGACTGCTGCAGATGTTCTCGAGCACTGAGGAGGAGGGAAAGTCACATAAGAAAGTGACAGACAGGGTAATGGTGGCAACCATCTTTGTTCCCAGTACTTGGGAGGCAGAGGCAGACAGATCTCTGTGAGTTTGAGTCCAGCCTGGTCTACAGAGAAAGTTCCAGGACAGGCTCCAAGGCAATAAAGAGAAACCCTGTCTCAAAACAAAACAAAACAAAGAACCTGACAGACTGAGCAGACCAGGAAGTAGACCATGGAGATGATATGCCAGGAGTGGCTTTAAAGTTTCAGAGCTTTAAGTAAAGAAAGTATCCAGTGAAACTCAGCAATATCTCCCTAGAGCAGAACAATGCTGTCACTGATGACCTTCTGTGTTAACCCATAAGAGTAGTGGCCTAGGATCATGTGATGCTTAAGTATGTACATCTTCTTCATTCTATCACTGCCCCACATCACTTGAGTTTGTGTAGGGCAGAATTTTCCCAAGTCTCATGGTACTTCTGCCATTCTGGGCCACTGTCACATGTGCAGAACTTTCTTCATGGCTGTCACACCAAGGCCTGGACGTGATGCTGTCTGCAGGAGTCAACTAGTTTGAAAGAACACCAATGTCATTTCCCATAACACCCTTGATTTGCTTAAGCCATTTACATGGAAAATCGATGCTTCAAGATGGAGCTGCAAACATCAGCTTCTGTGGTCTGCCATAGAATGAGTATCTTATGTGTACAACATCTGGTCCAAGTGGTGTCTGAGACACCAACCAGGTGTGGTTCAACTCAGTAGCAACAGTGTAGACACTGGTAAAGGTGACATTTATGGGGCAAGGGGAAAGAAGCTCTGGCTATATTGGGTGACTCAGTGGCATTTTGATTCATTTCACAGATTGTGGTAATTCTACCATCAAATCATTCTGTGTCAGCAGCGGTGCCTCCCATGCTACTTCAACCATTGGTACCACCTGTATACCAAGAAAAAGGTGTTCCAGAAAATCTATACAAGAACTCCACTGGAGAAAGAGTGCAGTTCTGATTGTGTGTGGTGGTGGTGGGGTGGCAGGAATGGGTAATCACCTTTGATTACCAACCAAACATAGCAAGGAAAGTATGTCAGCTAGCACAATTGTGATGCTTTGTATTTTTGACCCTAACCTAATAAATTTATAATTCAGCTATGTGTTCTTGTGAACTTTAGATTATTTTCTGGTGTTTTTAAAGCTATTATCAAAACATCTGATATAACCTGAACTACTTTTAAGGCTTTGTTTCATCTAATGATGCACACTGAAACCTGGGACTGCATCTTTCAGCAGTAAGAGTAAAGGAATTTGAGCAAGCTTGGCTCCTGGGACTCAGTTGTTTTCCTTAATCATTAACTTGAGCTGTGATCTATGCTGCTCTTTAAATAAAACTCAAAGGCCCTTGTATTTATTTTTATTCATCAAAAATCTGTATAAGCTAACATTATCATTAATTAGACATAACAGTTTATGGAGGAATCATCATAATAATCCACAGGTAGAAAAATCAAAAACCAGAAAAACAAAAACAAAAGCCCAGTAGAATGGGATGTTTCCATGAGATAAACATACTACATTACCATACTACATTACAGGCGGTGGGGATCTCCCCCACACCCATCCACACCATGCCAGATACCAGAAATAGATAGCAGCAGCACACATGTAAAGGCACAACAGAAGCAAAAGATATTCTGAAGTCTGTGGTCTGTGGGCCTTGCCTGTCCAATATTGACCCAGCAGAGAGTTTTCTCTCGGTGGGCTGACACCTTGAACTTCATTGATCATCTTCTGCTCCCCTGACATGGCCACCTACTATATACTGCCTTCCAGTTTCTTCATGAGCTTTCTGCTCCCCGGATAAGCCTCACTGAGAGGCTCTGCCACATGTGATTGCTGCCACAGCCCTGCCCCACCCGTTTATTCCTCCCAAAGGCACACCATGCCTGCAGAAAACATTAGCTAAAGTCAACTTCTACTTTTTAATTTGCCTTTCATCTGTATTTTGGCTGTAGTAATCAGAAAAGTAATTAATATACTTACATAATATTAGTAGTAGTAGTACATTCCAATGTTTATGAACATAATCTAGTATAAAATTCCTACTAAATTTACCCCACTCTCCACAACACACACACACACACACAAATTATACATAATTTGGTAAGAATAATATATCTAACGTTTACTCATATAGTCGAATAAATGTGGTTGGCTAGTAAATATAGCTGCCTCTCTAGTATTTTAAGATTGCTATCACCTCGATGCTTAGGTCATTTCTCACTCTGGTTTTATTTTTTATTTTGTGATCTGTTCTTACATTGTTTTTTAATTTAGATGTTGAGTATGAATTGATTGTTTTGTAAAATTTGCAATGTCCCCAAATTTAGATGTTGATATCCCTAACTTCTAGTGTTGCAGGAAGTTTATGGGGTGTTTAAGGTAGGATCGCAGATCACTCATGAATGATGTTAGTGCCCATAGATGCAGGCAAAAAATGAAAAGCAATTGATTCGAGACCAGTACCAATAAGACTATGATTGATTTGAAACTGTTTCAAGTAAGAAAAATGAGATGTTTTCCCTTACTGTAGTTACTCAAAAGTCTACAGAATCAGACAAAACTGCAGGTGTGTTTCTGGTCTGTAATGTGTCACACTCACTAAGAATCCCAACACTTTGCTCAATTCTGTTTCTTTCAAGTGGTTCCTTCTTTGTTCTTTGTGTCACTTCCTTGTTCTTATCCTTATGGGAAGTAAGTTCTCAGCTAAAGATGGAACATCCCAGGTCAGTGTTGAAAGTGCTTATGTTACACTCTCAGCCTTTGTTCTCTGAATCTGGTCAATACTGGAGCAGGTGGACAGGCTGCATTTGCAATTGTATCTTTCCCTATTTCCCAATCACAGTTTGCTACAAGACATTATGAATAAGACTAGCATTATTGCAAAGTAATGCATTTTTTCTTCTCCATTTGGAAGGACTTTGAATTTTTGTTTAGTTCTCTCATTACCAAAGAGAATAGAAAGTATATGTAGAGGAAAAGAAAGCATTTTCCCATAGCTACAAGGTTTCATTTACCAAAATTGTAAAGAATTTATTCAGTATGCACTGTCTCCATTCTTACCATGGAAGTTTTCTTGGGGAGAAAACAAAATCTGTGCTTCTCTCTCAGAAGGAGATGCTTGGCCCATGGTGAGGTGGTCTACAAGACCACTTTTTCTTTCATCTGACACAGAAAAGGACAGGAGACAAATAGCACAGCTTCCATATCATGTCAGAACACTACTGTCTTCCCACTGGGGTGATTGCTGTTCTACAGTGACCAGGGCAAAAAGAGATGCTGAGTTCTAAAGGATAAACTGGTTTAGCTGGGAAATTACACATACCCCAGAGAAGATGCATCTCAAAAATGTTTCTGAGTAGTTCCAGAATCTACTCCGCATTTTCTTGTTTTATGTCATAGTCTAACAAACATTCCTTCCAGAAAGTAATCGAGGAGTAATTTAGCTTTCATTGTGTGTCTGCAACCACAAACAAAAGGAAAATAAGGAAGTAGGCTGGGAATTTAACTAAGCTTAATCTGGCAATATTTGTCTCATTGTTCTTTTTAGAAACTTCAACAGCTATAGTTGGGCATAACATATAATTTTCTGTGTGGAAATATTTTTCATCCTCAATGATAATGGTTTTTCAAAGACAAAAGTTTTATAATAAGATGAACACTTTTCGATTCATCGGTACATTTACTAACACAGGTCTTGTTCAATGTTTACCAATTGGTGAGTAGTAATAGCAGGTATTATGTCATTCAGTCTAGTGAAATGGATAGGTAAAATCAGGAAAACTAAGAGTGTATATATAGTTCAGCAAGACATGTATGATAAATGAAAACTAAATTGATGAAGACAAATTGAAAGTAGTGGATGGAAATGGCAAGAAGTGATCATATATAACACATGTAGATAAATATCTACCACAAATTTAGTAGGTCTGGGCATGTATGCCTAGAATCCCAACACAAGGCCAGCCCTCTGTTACATAGTGAGTTAAAAGCCAATCTGGGCTACACAAGATTCTACATCAAAGAACCAAAGAGGAAATTGGTTCAAGTTGTTACACCTCAAACAACAGTTAAACAGACAACAGTTGACTGATATATCGAGTTTTTGAGTCTTTAATAAGACTGAATATTAATAACATTGTGGGGAAGGGAAGCAGTAATGTAGAAATCTGAATGGTGGAAGAGTAGCAAAGGCAAACTAAATATATAAGCTTAGTCTATGCTTTAATTCTAAGATGGTTATAAGAGTGATAATTATTAAATGAAGAAGATCAAAATGCTAGAACTATTTTGAGATAGAATTTAGGCAAATTAAACTCCTATACTTAGAAGAGGAAAGTAAGGATCAAATCCAGAAAGCATAGCAATTGGTCAGAAAGACATATTACAAAAGACCAGACAGCAGATAGCATATGGTGGAGAAAGTTAAGCAAAAGAAAATAATTCATCACCAGAGACTGTACATTCTGGCCTGGAAAAAATAGGAGAAAACAGCCATCCTAAATGAATGCAAACTATGAAGAGGCGTTTTTTGGGGGGGGGTAGTGGGCAGAGGAGCAGAACATTTACAAAGATGCTTAGAGAGAATAGGAGAGTGAATAGAGAGTCCTAGATGACTAAGCATAGTGTGATATTGTTAATTAGTCATTTGTCTCCAGGAATAGGTGCTGGGCTCAGACTCTGGAAACACCTCAGGATGTAAGGGCAGGATGGAACTAAGCAGAGACTGGGGAGAGGCATCTTTGCTTAAGTGAAGAGAGACCCCTCTCCAAATAAAGCACAAAAGCCCTATGTTGGGAAGAAGAAGACTGATGGTGAAAAAGGATGGATGGGAAGACATGGGATAGGATGGCAAAAAATAACACTCAGGTCACTATGAAGGACTTTGTTAGAGTAGTCTTACAAGCATTACCTCATGTACTCTATTAAATGTCTTTAAGTACATTTAAAGTTGTGAGAGAAAGGAGAGGAAAGATAGAGGAGAGGGAATCTTGGGCAGACAGATTTAATTGTTTATTAGCAAATTCTCCTGGAGACAAAGGTTGCCCTCAAGGGGTCACACCTGCTTTCTGAAAGCTCAGAAGAGTCTCTGCACAGCACTAAGTCACTGGGTTCTGGGGTAGCAATGACTACACGGGGCAAGATAGGAAAGCTCAGTGACAATAGGCATCCTGAGAAGGAGACCCAACACCAGATCAGGGAAAGCCCCTTTCCATGGATTTCTTAGATATCCAGTCTCTCCAATCGCCTGTAAAATTGAAACAGGAATTTATCTCTATGTGGATCTGGCCTTGAGAACAAAGGTGACTTGGAAAGATGAAATGACATGTCTTGTGTTTTCATCAGAAGAGTTCATCCGGGTGCGGGATCCACATCCCTCTGATGTGACAGTGACAGCTCATGTTGAATCCCTGGGTTCTTTCTGGCTGACTACAAGAAGGAAGAAGAAAGTTTCCAGAGTATAGCTGTAGAGTTGCTGCATCTGGCTCTGCTTTCCCTGCACAATTAATTATCATCAGTCAGCTTCAAAATTGTGCCTGAAAGTCACGGGACATCTGTCTTCACAACAGCAGCCTGAGTGCGGATTGTTGAAGTCATTCTTTGTATGTTGAAACTTTCCCACTTGTTCTCTCCTGATCTGTTATCTTCTTAGTAGTGTCCAGTTGTAGCCTGAGCACCTCCATTGTTGGAGAAGTCCCATGGTCTAGAAGTTGGTAGAGAAGAAAATTAGAAGGGCTCTAAAGCAGGTAGTCATTAGTCAATGAGTACTGAATGGCTGCTTGTAGCTTTCTCAGGGGCTACAGAATTAGTTTTAAAAAAAAAAATATAAATTAGCAAGTATCATAAGTACTGTAATATGTTCAATTATTACAATTGACTATATATTATTAAATATTCCCTTCTAGATTAAATATAATAATTACTATTATCATTATACTTTATTATATATTATGAAATGTTTTTATTTATCAATATTACTGCAAATATCATCAATATGACTGGAAATAACTTTAATAATCAAGGCAGTTCATTAAATACTAAGAAGCAAGACAGGCCTTTCAAAGAAATTTTATCTCATCTTCAGTTTTCTTCAGTTTGTTGCTGTTCTCTGACGCTTAGACAAGGAAGGTTCAAGGACATGGACTTGGTCATTACATGGAACTGGTGGGTGTTGGAGCTCACCACCCCATACTCTCCCAGCACTGACTCTTAGTGATTTTGTGAAATTACTGGGGGTTTCTAAAATGGGAAGTGCAACTGCCTTCACACGTCTGCAGTCTGTAAGCATCACATCCTGTATGGTAGTGAACACTGGCGAGGAAGGGCTGGGGCCAGTCAACTTTACAAATGAAACCAAGAATCAGACTGAGAGGCCATGTTAAAAGCTCTTGGGATTTCCTGAGAGCCCAGCCTGGGGAGACAGGGAGGCACAGAGGCACAGGTAGGCTACCCTGAAGAGGCTTTCCCCTGTACAGCACTCTCTCTATCTGGAGCTCATTAGGGGAAATTTCTGACACTTGTGAAAAGCGGTGGATACCTTGGGCAAGGGAAGGGGCATCTGGCTCACCTCCTACCCTGTGTTTCTAGCTGCATGATCTTGATGGTCACTGACCTAAGGCCATGTGATCCATGGGGAGCAGAACTCATACTGCAAAGGTTCTCAGGTCATTCACTGACTGGGCAGCCAAAGGTCTGAGAATGGCGCAGAGAAAAGAGAGCATGCTGATGTTTTCTTTCGGCTTAGCAGAGACATGGGTCTACTGATGTTTTGTTATCGTCTGCTACCCCACAGCCCCTCAGTCAGCATCCTACCAGCCACTCAGGCCCCCAGCCTGGTGGTGCTTCTGATCCCATGGCCTCGGCTCTGCCGCTGCCATGATATGTAGGTTTGGGTAAAGCTCACTTATCAAATGTATCAATAGACTCAGAAGTCAGAGTTGGGGTGAAAACCTGCCAGCTCAAAGAGACTGAGTAGCAACAAGCTGACCTTGCCTTTTAGCCAGAAACACCCCAAGGAACACGTCTTTCTGCTTATTCCAGAACCAAGGAAGCTCGAACTCCAATCCCTGCACTTTCTTTCCTGTGTGTCTTCCATATCGAAATTGCTGGCTTATCTGTGTCCAATTCCAGTCAACTAGCCACTGACTCCGCACCCAGATTCAAAGTATAACTTTATTGGGAGGTCTTTTGCAGGATCAGAGTGCCAACAAAATATCCCACAAAGGCTTAAGCTGAAAAATCAATTCCACTTAGTCCAAGCAGCTTAGTCCTTCCCACTAACAAAGACAAAGTTCTGACCTTGAACCTCAGGTTATGACTCCGGATGTCTCACATTAGTGCATTCAGCTGCTTCTCCATGCTGAAGAGACCCACACAGACCACCATTAGCAAGGGGGAAAATGGGTGCAGGAACAGTCAGAGACAGTTGGGGTTCAGCACCCAACAATGTGTGAAACAGCCTGATTAATAATCATGTAATACTATTAGTAGTTGTATAATATTAAATAATTTATTTATAATAAATAATGATAAATAATATAAGAAGAACTCTAAATATTTAGCTAACATTGATTTTTATGTCCCCGAACAAAGTGTGAATTACTTCCACGTGTATATCAAACTTTTGACTCTGAATTTTTCTAACTAATTACAATTTTATTAATTAACAGAAAGGGGTTTTATTTCAAGGATTAAGCACTGCAAGATCACTTCTACTAAAATATGGTAAAATATAAAGTGCTAACTCTAAAATTAGTACTATTAGACTCACAAAATAGACAAGTATTAAGTATTTTGAGTGGTAGGTAGCATGAATTGGAAAACATTGAAGGTTGCATTTTAATATCTCATGACTAGCAGAGCAACTGGGGGTGCATGACACAGGATAAAGAAAATGCAGGTAAACTCAGCAGAACTGAGGCAAGAGCTACAGACTGCATTTTGCAAATTTTGTGTGAGCTTTTAGGTATGGACACAGGAACCTCTGGGGATTTGTGCAACCTTTTCCTATAGTGTGTGTTTATTGAAAATCAGTTCAACATTACCGGGAAAGATCTCAGGGACCCAAGGTGTGGTGGCTCGTTCATTTATTTCTCTGCACCACCAGTTTCATCTGCTGGAGAACAAGTCAAGAGCACAGGGAGGCACATGGTCTGGGAGGGTGGTGGCAGAACATTGGAAGCAGGAGCCTATTTCCCTTTGTTGGTTAGTTGGACTTATTTTGTATTAGAGTAAAGCATTTAGTTTTTTTATTGAAAATTCATACAATATATTCTGATCCTCCCTTCCGTCCAGTTTCATACCTTCCCCCCATTTTAGACAACAATAGGCAAGTAAAAAACAAACAACCCAAAACCAAACAAACAAACAAAACAACAACAGAAAACTACTACAGTGAGACCAGTTTTGTTTTGTTTTGTTTTGTTTTGTTTTTAAGAGCAGAGTGCATTTTCTCTTCCAGCTGTGGAAGCTCCATCATGATCCCACAAGTCGTGACCAATGAGGCTGACCACAGGTTTTCAACAAATGAAGTCAACTTTCCCCAAGCAGACAAGCCCCAGCCTGCCCACCAGAAGCAAGGCAGCCTGAAGAATATCTAAAGGCAGAGATCAAAGTGATAGCAGTAAGCCCAACTCAGAAGGCTCGGGGTGGGTGGAGGGCAGAGGAAGAGACCTGTGTCTTAGGATTAGAGATTGATTTGGGGGTATGGAAGTCTTCGGTTACAGCCGAAAGCCCTTGGCAAGCTGCATATATCTCTTGAACTTTCCACTTAAAATTAACTAGTATTTCCCCTTATTGCAAACATGAATCACTGAGATTTTGTTGTTTTCATTTTTGTTTTCACTTTTGATACTCGCTAGGATTTTATATATAAAAATAAATAAATTGTAGATATATTCTATGTGCTTACTGAGAGTAAAATACCTTTCTCTTTGGGAGAAGAGACAGTACAAAAAAAAACAAAAACAAAAACAAAAAAAACAAAAAACAAAGAAACAAACAAACAAAAAAACCCCTTGGTTTGCCAACTTTACTCTCATTGATTTACTAAAGGGACTTTTGGGGTAAAGGAAGATGTGAAAAAGAACATGTTATTTTGTGCTGTGTGAAAAGATGACTGTTTTTTTTTTTAGTGTTGTCTCTACTGCCACTATCTGCATGGGCCTCTGTGTTACCCAGTTTCAGAACTTAATGGAGCTGATGGCCTTACCTTGGGCATACAATCATCTGAACTGCTTTGAAGTACATGTAACAAAAACTTTTAAAATTGCTTAACCAAATTTAGAGAGCTGAGAGTCTATGGGGTGAAAGAGGAAGAGAAGATAGCTCTTTTAATACAGAGCTA
>NW_026125231.1:0-91298 GCF_943737965.1 Phodopus roborovskii | reverse complement strand
TTTCTCCTCAGATGATGGTTATGAAAGCTAGGCAACAATTACATGCTTTTTGTAATTTAACTATCAATATACTAAAATCAATTATATACAGTCCTAACAATCCAGTCATTTTTAAGTGTTTATAGAAAGAATCTCTGGTTTTGTTGGTGGCACACACCTTTAATCTGAGCACTTGGCAGGAGGCAGAGACAGGTGGATCTCTGTGAGTCCAGCGGACAGTCTGACCACAGAGCTAATTCCAGGACAGGCACCAGCAATACAGAGAAATCCCATCTCGAAAAGAAAAAAGAAGAAGAAGGAAGAAGTGAAGGAAGAAGTAAAGGAAGGAAGAAGGAAGGAAAGAAGGATCTGGTTCCTAACCATATACACATAATCTGTTAGATTTTCCTTTAATTTCCAAAATGAAAATTAGATTACATCTCATGCAGGTGAGAGGACTCAGCACATAAAGGTGCTTTCCTGGGGGCTGGTGACCTGAGTTCAACCCTCGGGGCCCACAAGACTCTGACCTCCACATGCACACACACAAACACAGAATTATATTAATAATTCTTTAGGGTATCCTTACTACACCAGAATTACACATTAAATTGCTAAAAAGTATTCTACATGAACTTTTTTTTTCATGTCTTATCTGTGTCCCTTTGTTGAATCAATTTTAGAAAATCCAGTCTCACAAAAAGAAATGTGCATTTCTCAGCAATGTCTGAGTACTACTGTTGCTCAGTCCCTGCCCACTGTGTTTTTAAATCCACCTCCTTCTATATCCCTGACTGCTCTCCCAGAGGCCATGTTAATCCCTAGAGGTGTGGTGTATGCTCTTAGCTCCCACAGCAGTTCTTTTTATGTGGTTTTTTCTGTAACACATAGTTTTATATAATGTAGTTTCAGTGAGATATATAGTAGCACATATATAAAAGTTTTGGTAAATTTCAATTGTATGAGAGCAAAAACCCATATTTGCGTAAAGTTAAATAAGATGAATTTTTGAACCATTATGGAATGCAAACTAATGAAAGAACAAATTGCAATTCATGGTGATGAGTATATACTCTCAATATAGTCTATCTAAATATGTGGTTCTTTCTCTTTTCCTATTATATTTTTTTTTTTTGTTAATAATTTTTATTTAATTTTATATAACAAAGTCCAATTAAATGAAAACAAACATTTATACACAATATTTGTGGAATTTGGGCGTCGTTCTTTCCAAACTACTTCCTGCTGGTAAGGGGGCGCTGTCTTGGGGGATTCGAAGAAGATTCAGATATCCTAGCTGTAGTCTGTAGGGCTGTTTTGTCCAGCTGTTTTGAATGTAGGATCAGCTTGTACTCTGTTTCAGGTGGTCTGGCGTGATCAAACCACATTAGTCTGGAAGGAATCCACATCTTTTCATTTTCTGTGGAAACAAAAATAGAAATCCTTTTCCCAGTAACTTGTTCTTCAACCTAAATTTTGGAGTCAAAGCATTTTTTTTTAATTTATTATTTTACATTGTCGATCCCAGTTCCCTCTCCCTCCCTCCCTCCCCTCCCCCCCCCCCCCAGCCCTCCCTCCCTCCTTCCCTCCCTTTTACCCTCTCTGCCCTCTCCCATGCACTCTAAGCACCCTCCCCTCCCATCCCCCCACCACAATTCCATATGTAGGGGAATGCCATCCAGTTGGGGTCATGTAGATGTGACAGGTCCTGTGAAGTAGGGACTAGGGCTTCTCTCCTGTCTCTAGAATAAGGCAGTTATCCCTCCATGGGGGATATGTTTGCAAAGTCCTTTTGTGCACCAGGGATACATCCTGGCTCCACTGTCTGAGGTCTCTTAGACTGCTCAGACCTTCTGGCTGAGACCCATATTCAGGGGGGGCCTGAGTCAGTCCCCTGCTGGCTTCCCAGCTATCAGTCTAGTGGCCCTTAGCTCCTCCTTGTTCAGGTAAGCTGTCTCTATGTGCTTCTGCCGCATGGTCTTGTCCTCTCCATCTGCTTCTGGGTTCTAGTTCGACTCAGTGTTTATGTATGGGTGTTTGCTCCTATTTTCAACAGGCATTAGTTGAGGGCTCCATGGAGAAGTTAGTTGTTGATCTCACTCTCCGGGAAGGGCATTTATGATAGCCTTTCCACAGAAGCTGAGATTGTTAGTTGGGAGCAGTCTTGTAGTTCTCTTGACCTTTCTTTGTGTTCAACTTTATCTTCAAACCAATATTGGCTCCCTCTTTTATGTTCTCTCTCTCTGTCTCTGTCTCTCTCTCTCTCTCTTTCCTATCTTCCATTCCTAACCAGGCTCAATCCTCCTGGTCGCACATGTCTTCCTCTCCTCCCCCTCATTTTCTCCTACTTCTCTCTCCATTCGCTGTCCTCCCCCCACTTCACCTGAGCTCTGGGGGACTTGTCCCTTCCCAGTTCTGTGAGGGACTTTATATGAATCTCTTAGAATACACCTTGTATCCTAGTTCCTCTGGTGATGTGAATTATAGGCTGGTGATCATTTGATCTAGTTCTAAAATCCATATATGAGTGAGTACATACTGTGTTCCTCTTTTGTGACTGGGTTACCTCATTCAGGATGGTTTCTTCAAGTGCCATCCACTTGCCTGCGAATTTCAAGATACCATTATTTTTTTTCTGCAGAGTAGTATTCCATTGTGTAGATGTGCCACATCTTCATTAACCATTCTTCAATTGAGGGGCATCTAGGTTGCTTCCAGGTTCTTGCTATTACAAATAGTGCTGCTATGAACATAGTTGAACAGATGTCTTTGTTGCATGGATGTGAATCCTTTGGGTATATGCCTAAGAGGGGGATTGCCGGGTCCTGTGGTAAACTAATTCCCATTTTCCTGAGGAACCGCCATACTGATCTCAAAATGGCTGTATGAGTTTGCACTCCCACCAGCAGTGGAGGAGTGTTCCACTTTCTCCACATCCTCTCCAACATAAGTCATCACTGGTGTTTCTAATTTTAGCCATTCTGGCAGGGGTAAGATGGTATCTCAAAGTTGTTTTGATTTGCATTTCCCTGATAGCTAAGGATGTGGAGCATTTTCTTAAGTGTCTTTCAGCCTTTTTGATTTCCTCTATTGAGAATTCTTTCTTCAGTTCTGTACCCCATTTTTTAATAGGGTTATTTGGTGTTTTGTTGACTAGTTTCCTGAGTTCTTTGTGTATTTTGGAGATCAGCCCTTTGTCGGATATAGGATTAGTGAAAATCTTTTCCCAGTCAGTGGGCTGCCGTTTGGTCTTGTCAACTGTGTCCTTTGCCTTACAGAAGCTTCTAAGTTTGAAGAGGTCCCATTTATTAATTGTTTCTTTCAGTGTCTGTGCCCCTGGAGTTATGTTCAAGAAGCGGTCTCCTATACCAATTTGTTCAAGGGTACCTCCTACTTTCTCTTCTAAGAGGTTCAATGTGGCTGGATTGATGTTGAGGTCTTTGATCCATTTGGACTTGAGTTTTGTGCATGGCGACAGACATGGGTCTATCTGCAGTCTTCTACACACCCTCATCCAATTGTGCCAGCACCATTTGTTGAAGATGCTGTCTTTGCCCCATTGTATAATTTTAGCTGTTTTGTCGAAAATCAGGTGTTCATAGGTGCGTGGATTAATATCAGGATTTTCAATTCGATTCCATTGGTCTACCTGTCTATTTTTATGCCAATACCAGGCTGTTTTCAGAACTATAGCTCTGTAGTAGAGCTTAAAGTCAGGAATGGTGATGCCTCCTGACGTTCTTTTATTGTATAGGGTTGTTTTGGCTATCCTGGGTCTTTTGTTTTTCCATATAAAGTTGATTATTATCCTTTCAAGGTCAGTAAAGAATTGTGGTGGGATTTTAATGGGGATTGCATTGAATCTGTAGATTGCTTTTGGTAAGATTGCCATTTTTACTATGTTTATCCTACCTAACCAAGAGCATGGGAGATCTTTCCATTTTCTGGTATCTTCTTTAATTTCTTTCTTTAGAGTCACAAAGTTCTTATTATATAGGTCTTTTACTTGTTTGGTAAGCATTACACCAAGATACTTTATGTTGCTTGTGGCTATTGTAAAGGGTGATGTTTCTCTGATTTCTTTCTCTGCCTCTTTGTCGTCTGAAAAAAATAGGGCTACTGATTTTTTTGAGTTTATCTTGTATCCTGCTAGTTTGCTGAAGGTGTTTATCAGCTGTAGGAGTTCCCTGGTAGAGTTTATTGGGTCGCTTATGTAAACTATCATATCATCTGCAAATAGAGACAGTTTGACTTCTTCCTTTCCAATTTGGATGCCCTTGATCTCCTTTTGTTGTCTTATAGCATTAGCTAGAACTTCTAGTACGATATTGAAGAGATATGGAGAGAGAGGACAGCCTTGTCTTGTTCCTGATTTTAGAGGAATTGGCTTAAGTTTCTCTCCATTCAGTTTGATGTTGGCAGTTGGTTTGCTGTATATTGCTCTTGGGATTATGTTTAGGTATGTTCCTGTTATCCCTGACCTCTCTAATACCTTTATCATGAAAGGGTGTTGAATTTTGTCGAAGGCTTTTTCTGCATCTAGGGAGATAATCATATGGTTTTTCTTTTTCAGTTTGTTTATATGGTGGATCACGTTGATAGATTTTCGTATGTTAAACCATCCCTGCAATCCAGGTATGAAGCCTACTTGATCATGGTGGATGATTTCTCTGATGTATTCTTGAATTCGGTTTGCCAGTATTTTATTGAATATTTTTGCATCGATGTTCATCAGGGATATTGGTCTGTGGTTTTCTTTCTTAGTTGTGTCTTTGTGAGGTTTGGGTACCAAAGTTATTGTGGCCTCATAAAAAGAGTTTGGCAATAAACCTTCTGTTTCTATCTTGTGGAACAGTTTGAGGAGTAGTGGTATTAGTTCTTCCTTGAATGTCTGGTAGAATTCTGCACTGAATCCATCTGGCCCTGGACTTTTTTTCTTTGGAAGGCTTTCGATGACTGCTTCTATTTCATTGCGGGTTATAGGTCTATTTAAGTTGTTTGTCTGTTCTTGATTTAATTTTGGTAAGTGATAGTTATCCAGAAACTTGTCCATTTCCTTTGAATTTTCAATTTTTGTGGAATACAGATTTTCAAAGTATGACCTGAAAATTGTCTGGATTTCCTCTGTGTCTGTTGTTATGTTCCCCATTTCGTTTCTGATTTTGTTAATTTGCATGTTCTGTCTCTGCTTTTTCGTTAATTTGGATAAAGGTTTGTCTATCTTGTTGATTTTCTCAAAAAACCAACTCTTTGTTGCATTGATTTTTTTGTATTGTTTTCCTGGTTTCTATTTTGTTGATTTCAGCCCTCAAGTTGATTATTTCCTGGCGTCTACTCCTGCGGGGTGAATTCGCTTCTCTCTGTTCTAAGATTTTCAGTTGGGCTGTTAATTCTTTTATGTGACTATCCTCTGTTTTCTTCATATGGGCACTTAGTGCAATGAACTTCCCTCGTAGCACTGCTTTCAAGGTGTCCCATAAGTTCGGGTATGTTGTATCCTCATTCTCGTTGAATATTAGAAAGTCTTTAATTTCTTTCTTTATTTCTTCTTTGACCCAGGAGTGGTGCAATTGCACATTGTTAAGTTTCCATGAGTTTGCAGGTTTTCTGCTATTTGTGTTGTTGTTGAATTCCAATTTTAAAGCATGGTGGTCCGATAAGATACAGGGGACTATTCCTATTCTCTTGTATCTGTTGAGGTTTGTTATGTCTCCTAGTATGTGGTCGATTTTAGAGAAGGTTCCATGTGGAGCAGAGAAGAAGGTATATTCTTTTGTCTTTGGATGGAATGTTCTATAGATGTCTGTTAACCCCAGTTGAGACATAACTTCTGTTAATTCTTTTGTTTCTTTGTTGAGTTTCTGATTTGTGGTCCTGTCTAGTGTTGAGAGTGGTGTATTGAAGTCTCCCACTATAAGTGTGTGAGGTTTTATATGAGCTTTGAGTTTTAGTAGTGTTTCTTTTACGAATGTGGGTGACTTTGTATTAGGGGCATAGATGTTCAGAATTGAGACTTTGTGTTGATGGATTTCTCCTGAGATGAATATGAAATGACCGTCTTCATCTCTTTTGACTAATTTTGGTTTGAAGTCTAACTTGTTAGATATTAGGATAGCTACGCCTGCTTGCTTCTTATTTCCATTTGATTGGAAAATCTTTTCCCAACCCTTTACCCTGAGGTAATGTCTATCTTTGGAGCTAAGATGTGTTTCTTGTATGCAGCAGAAGGATGGATTCTGTCTTCGTATCCATTCTGTTAGCCTGTGTCTTTTTATAGGTGAGTTAAGACCATTAATGTTGAGGGTGAGTAAGGTCCATTGATTGTTGATGCTTGTTTGATTTAGGTTTGTTGTTGGCAGTGGTATTGTGAATATATTTGTTCTGCTTCACCCTAGGTTTCTGGTGTAGTTGGATTATCTGTTGCCTACATTTTTGTGGGCGTAGTTACCTTCCTTGGGTTGGAGTTTTCCTTCCAATACTTTCTGTAGGGCTGGATTTGTAGATACATATTGGGAAAATCTGGTTTTGTCATTAAATATCTTGTTCTCTCCATCTATATTGATTGAGAGTTTTGCTGGATATAGTAGCCTAGGCTGGCATCCGTGTTCTCTTAATACTTTTAGAACATCTATCCAGGACCTTCTGGCCTTGAGGGTTTCCATGGAGAAGTCAGGTGTAATTTTGATAGGTCTGCCTTTATATGTTACCTGTCCTTTTTCCTTCGCTGCTCTTAATATTCTTTCTTTATTCTGTATGCTAGGTGTTTTGATTGTTATATGTCGAGGGGTCTTTTTTCTTTGGTCCAGCCTATTTGGGGTTTGGTATGCTTCTTGTACTTTCATGGGCATGTCCTTCTTCAGATTTGGAAAGTTTTCCTCGATGATTTTGTTGAATATGTTTTCAGCACCTTTGAGCTGGGCTTCCTCACCTTCCTCTATGCCTATTATTCTTAGGTTTGGCCTTTTCATGGTGTCCCACATTTCCTGGATGTTTTGTGTTAAGGATTTGTTGGATTTATGGTTTTCTTTGGTCGATGAATCTATTTCTTCTAGTTTATCTTCTGCGCCTGAGATTCTCTCTTCCATCTCTTGAATTCTATTGGTTATGCTTGTGTCCGTGGTTTCCGATTTTTTGCCCAGCTTTTCAATTTCCAGCCTTCCTTCCGATTTGTGTTGCCTTTATTTTCTCAATTTCAGTTTTCAAGTCTTGAACCGTTTCCTTCACCTGGTTAATTGTTTTTTCTTGGCTTTCTGTACTTTCCTTAAGGAATTTGTTCATTTCTTCCACTTTTTTGTTTGTTTTTTCCCTCCATTTCTTTAAGGGATTTTCTCACATCTTCTTTGAGGGCCTCTATCATTTTTATGATGGTGATTTTTAAGTCGTACCCTTCTGCTTCCTCTGCTTTGTTGTTGTGTTCCATTCTAGTTGGTGTAGATTCCCTAGATTCTGGTGGTGTCATGTTTGTCTTTCTGTTGTTAGGTGTTCTCTTGTATTGCCTTCTTCCCATAGTTTCTTCCCCCCCAGTAGGTGTTGGTGGTTTCTCTTCCCTCTCTCTTTGGTACTTCCCCAATGGGCTTATGTGGATCTGAGATTCAATGTCTGTAGCTCTGTGTGGTCCAAGCTCTCTAGGAGGTTTCTCTGCAGACAGGGATCCAGGGATAGGGTCAAGGATGAGGATCCAGAAGAAGATGCCAGCAGGTACTCACAGTGGTCCTCTGGCCAATAGCTCTGGCCAATAGCTCTGGCCAATAGCCAGCAGAAGTGGACGAGGGCTGAGCTTGAACTTGAGAAGGTTTTGCAGGGTAGTGGGATCTCACTGGAAACTGGCGCTCTCCCGCTGAGACCTCATTCTTTGGCAGGGGCCCGGATTTGGGGGTCAAAGATCTTGCCTGCAGGAACTCCGAGTGGACCCACAGAGATAGGCGGATCTCTGGGAGGGGCCCGGGACTCCAGCAGAGGACTGGAGGCGGGGTCAGAGACCAAGCCGGTGGAAATTACAGGTGGTCCCGCGTGGATAGTCAGGTCTCCTTTGTTCGGAGTTGCTCAGAGAAGTCTCCGAAGTAGGGTGGACTGTTGGCTCCACCCTCTGTCCCAGTGCTCAACCAGAGCAGCAGGACTGTAGGTGGGGTAGGGCACAGGGTAGGGGGGTAGGCTGGAGGTGGGGATGGGTGGGGGTGTATCAGAGCTCCAAGGGTGCTCTCGATGGGGACCAGAGACAGGAGCAGCAGGATCAGGGGCCAATCCAGGGAGTTCAGGCAGGGGAGGGGAGAAAAGAGGTTGTAGGGGACAGGCAGCCCCAATTGGGCCCAGACTCACCTCTGGCCAATAGCCGGTGGAAGAGGACGAGGGCTGGGCTGGAACTTGAGAAGGTTTTGCAGGGTAGTCTTACATGAACTTTTAAATATGAAAGCTTTATAATCTATAGTAAAGGTACTCCACACTGTAGGTAATTGGTTGTTACCTACATTGAATATTCATTAGAAGGTTTCAATTAGAAAAGAAAATAAGCCAGCATGGCGCCTCCAATCTGTAATATAATATTCAGGGGACTGAGCCAGGAGGACTGCTGTAAATTCAAGGGCATCCTGGTCTACATAATGAGTTCTAAGTCAGCCTGAGCCATGTAGTGAAACCCTATGTCAAAAAATAAATAAATAAATAAATAAATAAATAAATAAATAAAAGTAAAAAAGAATTAATAACTACAGTATCAAAGTAAAACACTAGATCCAGAAGAATCTTAGATGGATAGTGCTAAGTTAAAACAACAAAAAAAAAAAATATACTATTAACTGTCTGATACTCCAGAAAAGACAAAATTATGGAGACATTTAAAATATCAGTGGTCATTCATTCACCAGGTAGAGATGGACAGAGCACAGAGAAACACTTAGGACTATAAGATAATGTAATGTTGGCTGCCTGTTATCACATACTTGTCAAAACTCACAGTGAACAGCACAGAAAGCAGAGCACAAATGAAAACTAGTTATGTGTTGGGTGATAATGTTCCTGTGGAGGGTTTATCAGCTGTACCAAAAACACCATTTCGACACAGTGGCAACAAATGAGGAAGGGTTCACTTGTGTAAGGGTAGGAGGGTTGTGAGGACTCTCTTTACTTCCTGCTCAACGTTGATATGCAACTAGACTTACTTTTAAAAAATTAAAGTCTACTCCCTTAAAGATGAAAGCGTGAAGCTTGACTTTAATGGTCATGGACTGTGGTTGGCTGGGCTTCTGCTGCTGTTCCTACAGGGAATTTTAGTTGATCAGTGTAGGCATAAGCAGTTATTTTTTGTCTTGGGGAGTCTGGGCTCTGCTTGGAAGCATCCTGTCTCCCAGGAGATTCCAACCTAATAAGCAGTGTTCTGAGAGTTAGTGGGATAGAGTAGAATGTGTATGGTGAATGGGGGCTCCAGCACCTTGTTGTGTAGACACGATCTTACCCCTCTGTTTCAGCTTTCAGCTGTATCAGCTTTCCCTCTTAGACATATCTCATGGACCTGGGCCCACAGAGCCCTTGATTATAGGCTCTGTCTTTTGATGGAATGATGACAGGCTATGGAAAAGGCGGTCTGAACACAAGATGGGGAGAAGGACTGCCTAGAAACCTAGTTGTTTTGTGTTACACTTTCAGCTGAAGGGTCAGTTTTCAGTCCTGCCCATCCTGTGCAGGTTCCTACTACCTTACTTTCATGAGAAGTATCAATTCTCTTCTCTCCGACTTTTCCTACCCATTTGTGTGCTTTTATTGTAGCTATGGCAGAACAGCCAACAGAAATAATTTGCTGCAGATAGGATCTGTTTAAGGGAATAATCCATTATGGTGGAGATAGCATGCTGGCGGACGGCTCTGATACGGGGCAGTGGGAGATTGACGGAGAAGCAGACTGGCTACAATGATTCACTTCCTCTGCGAGCTCCACCTTCTGAAGACCCGCAGACCCTCTTAAAACCGTGCTGTCTGCTGGGAAAAGACTTTAAACACATGAACCATTAGGGACAGTCCATATTCAAACCATATTTTAAACATTTATGTATTCTGTGTGGAGGGGTAGGGGATATATACCACCACAGCCCCCATGTGAATATCAAAGAACAGTTGGCAAGAATTTATTCTCTCCTTCCACCAAGTGGATCCTGGAGTTTTGAACTCAAGTCATCTGACTTGGCTGCAAGCTTTATCTATTAAACCATCTCGTTGGCCCACATCTCAGTGGTTGTGCTTAATTTTTTTTTTAATTTTAGTATCATTTATAGGTAAGCTTTAGGAAAGAGTAAGAAACCTATGTGGATTCAATCCAAATGTTTAACACAAAATAAAAAGTATTTTGAAGCCATTTTTTTAAAGCCATTTCATATTTTCAGCATAAGTAAATGACTAACATACTATTGCTCATGTAGCATTTCCAAAAACTTAAATCATTTAAACACATTTAATTGCTAATCATTAAGTAGAAAAAAATGTTTTATTTACACATGTCTAGTCACACTTATTTCACCCTAACTTTCTATTTAATACTTCTCTCACAAAATTAACTAGCTTACACTGTTATCTTAGCATTTCCACAGTGAAGTATTATTCTCAGGTGGTAAAGATATATAAATGCATGAACATTTAAATTGTAAAAGAATCACATTTATTCTCACTCCAAAATTATAATTAAAGCTTTAAAAAATTTTAAATTGCAATCTGTTAGAGGAATTCTGTATCAAATACAGAAGGAAAAAAACCTAAATACCTGTTCTTACACATTTTAATTGACCTGAAAAAATAAGGTCTACCAATGCACAATTTTTATGAATTTCATTTCTAAAACAATTCTTTCATTAGCTCTTTAAAATTAGCATACATAAAGTAGATTTCATTATGGCACTTTTATAAATTTACCCTTTTAAAACTAAAGAAAATGAATTTATGTGTTGTTGCAATAGAGTATGTTAATTATTGAATAGTCATGACAATCTTATTTACTTGAGATCTCGAACAAAAACTTTTTTTCCTATATAACTCATTCATTTTAGTGTTTTCATTGTTGGTTTTTGGGGGTTTTGGTTTGGTTTGGTTTGTTTAGGTAGGCCTGGAAATTTTCTAAGCATAAAAACCAGGAGAATTTCAACATTATGAGTCAAATCAGTAGCATACAATAAAATGCTAAGGTTAATTCACTCATTCAGCAAATGTAGATCAAACACATTTGATGAGCCAAACACTATTCCTATGCTAGAACGCTGAGTGTCAGTTATCAGTGACTGAAGAAAGGTGACCAAGAGAGCACTGTGAAATCATCTCCTTCCAAACTGGCAGGCTGATAACATCACAGAGATGCTTACCAAGAGAGGCTGCACCCCCATCCTGTCCTGTGTATCACCAAGAACTCTGAGGAAAATCACCCTTGGAAAATAGAGTACAGTCAAACTTGCCTTTAAGTAAACAGGCCATAGTAGTCTGCTATCAATTGTTACAGTGAGATGCCTGAGGCAATTAACTTATAAAGACATAAATGGTTTTAGCCACAGTTCTAGACGTTGTGGTCCAAGACGGAACAGTGCAGTTACTCTACGGCTGTGATGAGAGCGCTGGTGCCGATGGTGGGGAGCTCATTGGAGTAAATCTCCCACATCCGGAGCCAGTGAATGTAACAGGGCCTCAGAATCTATGATGAAAGTGCCATTCAAGCTGTCAAGCTTAGCATGTAGACAGTGCTTTCTGACAAAATGTAAACAAAGACCTACTCCATCAAAGTCCATAGTTCTGGAAAAGCTTCTAAGTGCGCTAATCTTGCTTTTTTGGCTTCTGTGGTTCTGCTTCTGGCTTACTATTCTTGTTGACTGAAGTTATCAGCTGAGAATATGGGTTTTGTGCTTAAAGCTCACCCTGAGAAATGCCACTCTGGGATCCCAAACACCAGTGTAGTTGCCAGCTGACTAATAGACTTTCTGTTAGTGTTGCCCCTCACCAGGAGGGAGAGAGGCTGACAGACTGGGTCCAAGGCACTTGCATAATATATGACTTGTGACCATTGTTTAGGCTCCAATCTGTCAAAGGTTCTACCACCTCCCAAATGTCTCATTCAAGGAATCCAGTTGTTAATACAGGAGCTTTGGCAGGGCTCATATGGGCTCACAGAAACTGAAGCAAAAGCACAGGGCCTGCCTGGGTCTGTACCAGGTCTTCTGTTTGTATGTTATGTTTGTTAGTTTGATGTTTTTGTGGGACTCCTAACAGTGTGACTGGGTGCATCTCTGACTTTTTTGCCTGTTCTTGGGACTCTTTTTCTCCTATTGAGTTGCCTTGTCCAGCCTCAATATGAGGGATTTTGCCTTGCCTTATTGTATCTTGTTTTGTCCTGTTTGACTGTCATCTCTTACAGGCCAGCTCTTTTCTGAAGAGGAAACAGATGGAGAGTTGGTCTGGCGGGGGAGTGGGGGGAGGTGATAGGTAGCTGGAAGGAGTGGAAATTGTGGTCAGGATGTATTGAATAAGAGAAGAATCTATCTTCAATTACACACGCATACACATGCCACAAACACATACAGACAGATATAGATACATAATTTTTAAAAAGACGTGCTTTGGGAAGACACCTCCAAGACATAGCACATCTGGAATGCCAAAGGGAAAAGTGGGTAATGGAGGATATGTTCATCACCTTGGCACCATCATTCCACTTTGAACAAACCACATTGAATATCATAATAATGCAATCATGATTGGCAAATGTAAAATGGTCTTAATGAAAACAAACCAATTGAATCAAAGTTAGTCAAAGTAAAACAGATGTATTAAGGCCAACCTGCAGAGTGACTCAGAGGAAGAGCTCGTGCCTAGCGTGTGGGTCAAGCCAGAACATTCTTTCAAAACCAGGATAAACGTTAGCTGGCTGAGTAGAAATTTCATGCATGTCCTTCTATGGGAAAACCACCAAAAACAACATCTGTGATACAAAACAATACCAGAGCCTCCCAAAATATAAATCTACCAACACCAAAAATGTTAAATGCAGAAAGAACACCAGCTTTGTCTCATAATAAAGGCAGGAACTAAGAGGGAAATAGGTGGCATGCAGGTAGGCACACACGCCCAGTTGTCAGTGGTATCTGTCACAGGATACATGAGGTGGCAGGAGAGTAGGCCAGTAGTGCAAGGCTTCTCAGAAGCCACATCTTCTTGGTTAGGTTCACAACATACCTTGCAGCAGCAGCACAGCTCAACCCAAATAGAGTCTCACTGATGGTTGCTTTGCAGGTTGAGGGTCAAGGTCAGGGGTCAGATGTGGCCCTGCATGCCACTTCCTCAATTCACAGTTATCAGAAATGAAATTGGAGTCAGTGAATAGATTTCCTTTTGTGTGTGTGTGTGTGTGTGTGTGACTCAAGCTTTCCTCTTAAAGATTGTGTAAGATAAAAAACACCCAGATTACTTATTTGCAAGACAGAAGTTTTATTAGAACAAACACTACTCTGCCATATAATACCAAACCACTCTTTATGCATGCTGACTTCCCTATGTGTGCAGGCACTGAAGCAAAGTCTAACATCATAGTTTTATTTCAGAACTTGGCTGCATTTTTGCTTCTAGAATGTGGCCCATAAAAGTCTGTGGTCTGCCCGTTTCCCAGTTAGACAATGCCAGCCAGCCATCTGGCCTGGCAGCTTAGAAGAGAGATGCTTCCACACTCAGCTTGTAAAGGTTCCAAACCATGATTGTGAGTGATTGCTGCGGCTATTCCTGTGCTTGTGGGAAGAAGGGCCAGTGAGCCAGTCATACTGCACAGGAGCCTGGCCAGCATTGGGAGGGGAATGAAAGAGGTGAACTCTGATATAAACAACTGTTTATGTCTGCAAAGATGAGACACCAAGAGCTCAGGAAGGTTGAGCATTGATCATCCAAGAGGGTATAGAGAGCATTGGATGTGCAAGCAGGAGGGCTTCCCCTGCTCAGTTTTACATCAGGAGAGCCAATGAGCTATATGAACACAGGTTATTAAAGCAGGGATAATCATCCTTTGTGTGGATGATCACAGAAATGGTGAGCAGTACACTTGTCCAATTTTCTGTAACTAAAAATCATCCGTGTGTGTGTGTGTGTGTGTGTGTGTGTGTGTGTGTGTGTGTGTGTGTGTTGAGTGAAAGGGTGCATGTGGAGGGCTGAGGACAACTGGGAGTAATCAATTCTCTACTCCACAACACAGGACTCAAGTAATCAAATTTTGCAATACGTCCCTTTTGGGGCTGAGCTATGTCATTGACCCATTTGTTCACTTTTAAGACTAAAGATAGAAAATGATTGATCTTGGAGTGGGGATTAAGCATCTCATGAAAGCCTGCATTGTGCAACATGCCCTTGCAGGTGTGTCCCACCTTTTGACATGGCAGCTTGACATGGTCATCTATATCACACTGGAGAACAAAGCCCTCAAGTTAGGGAGCTCATACTATTTTGAGTAAGTATATGATTTTGTGTTGGACCACATCCATAACTGTTCTCAGCCACATGTGTCCCATAAAGAATTAAGGGAAAAAAGAAAGAAAGAAAGAAAGAAAGAAAGAATGAATGAATGAATGAATGAATGAATGAATGAATGAATTAAGGGTAACTGGTAAATCATAGGACCAGCAACCAGGTGTCTACCAAATTCTACATATCAAACCATGAAATTGGTTTAAAATAGATAAACAAAATGCATATCAGGACCACTGTAGAAAGAAAAGTTTCTTTGACCAAACAAAGGGAAAATTGCCCATTCACCAACCTATAAATAATACATTGACAACAAGGAGGATGGGTGTTTGGGGACAGACAAAAAGTAATACTCGTAGAGAGAAACAGGAAAGTGTCATGTCCTAGGACCTCAACTTTTCTTAGTCCTCTATCTGGACCCATGAGGGCCTGGCACACACTGTCTACTTAGCTTTGATTCTTTTCTCTCCAAATAGCCTCATATACAATTTGTTTGTCTGCATGTATCCCTCAACAGATGGAGAGTTGTAGCCCTGGTCCAAATGCAAAGTTCTGCAGTTTTGTTCTTTGCTGGAAGCTAAAATAGGCATGGAGGCTCAGACAAACATCTATCTGAATGTGATTAGCTCCAGTCCATCTGGGAAAGATTTGGAGAGGTTGGAAAAATGAGAGACACACCCTGGGTTGCAGTGGTTTTGCTGAAGTGAATTCTATACTCAAGTTACAGGCCCTTTTTAGAGGAGAGATTTGTGACATGTCCTGTTTCAAATAGCTCGCCAATGCTTCTTTTGGCATCCAAAACATTCTGCTGTGAGTCTCTTTAGTTGCCCACTAATAAACACACTAGTCTGGGAAGTGTGACCTAATATATACTTTGCTCTTTTGCTTCTCTCCAATTTTGCACCGCAGTGAACATTTATTAATAAGCCTCCTTGATAACCAAGCATAAAAGTGCTTTCTCTATTCTCAATGCAAAGAGAAAGATTTCAATGCTGACAAATATATGCTGGACCAAACAACAGAGATTTTTGAAGGATTTTAAATTTAGAATCTTCATTCACCAGAAAAAAAAAAGTTACTGATGATTGATAGAGAAGCAGGCGCTGCTCCATGCAACCCCAAACCATGAAGCCTTTTTTTTTTTTTTTTTTTTTTTTTTTTTTCTGATAATCAATTTGTGGCTGCCTTGTTAAGTTTCCTCTTAAAAGTTGGCAAATCAAAGGATTGGTGTTCAGTAAACTGGAGTGAAAATAAACAAATGTGGGGGATAGCTCAATGAAAAAAAGAGATGGGACCCTGGTGTAGTGGCTCAGACCTTTAATCCCAGAACTGCAGGCAGATCTCTTTTTCAAGCCAACCTATTTACATAGCTAATTCCAGGCCAGCCAGAGCTACATGGTGAGAAACTTTCTGGGGGGAGGGACTAAATAAAAAAGAAAAATTAAGCGGGGGGGGGGGGGAAGGGGGGAGGGGCAGGGACTATCCAGATAGTTGAAGGATTGGCAAGAGGAAACATTCTTGTATAAAATCACCTTCATCAACCAGGTCTCTTTCCCCTTCTCTGTGGACTTGTGACATGCAAAGACATCAGAGAAATTCCTAATTTACTTTTTATTGTGATTCATTTTCACTGTGATGAAAACAAGTCACTTTCTCTCTATGGCTGGGTGTTACTCCCAGTATTGTCCCTGCCTGTGTGGTTCCCTGTGGATGCCAGTCAAGTCCTCTGGAGTTCAGTAAAAAGAACCCCCATCCAAGATCCATGGAGCTCCAAAAGCCTCCTATTTTGAAACGCAGCTTCTTTTTTGCTCATTCTTTCTTTTGAAATATTATCTTTAGGAATAAAACTTATAGAAAAAAAGTGTTAACTCTGTCATAGAAATCGAGTTAGCAGCCTCAGCCTGAAAAGCAAAACAAGAAATAAGACAATAGCCCCCATATTCATGTGCATATGGGAAGCATTGGTTGGACTCCTTGGGTCTAAATAAGTAAATAAATAAATTTAAAAGGACAACATGAAGTTGGGGAGGAGATGTGACTGGGAGCCCTGGAGGGGTTAAAAGGAGTATATGATCAAGATATAATGCAGACATATATAAGATTTTCAAAGTGTAAAAAACTGAGGAGAAAGAAAAGCCAACTAAACTATATAAAAACTAGATGAATAAACATATGTATGAAAATGTATCTTCTTTGTGCAGGAATATGATTACTAGGATTCCTGCTACACAAGGTAACAGGCTTAATTTAGGTAAGAAAACTGAGTAGCTAAAATCACTGTAATCAAAATGTGAGCATGAAAGGCAAAGAAGCTTTTGGTTGCAAGAAACATTTATATTAGGACTGGAAGTAAACCAGCCTCATGCATGAAGTGGAGAGTGGAGAGTGATATTGGTATTAAGTAAAGATCTGAGTAGTGCCAGGCAGTGGCGGTGCATGCCTTTAATCCCAGCACTTGGGAGGCAAAAGCAGGTAGTGTGTTCAAGGCCAGACTGGTTTATAGAGCAAGTTCCAGGACAGCCAAGACTGTTACACAGACTTCCTGTCTCAAAAAAAAAAAAAAAATCTGAGTAGTTAAAAAAAATAAATAAACTCTATAATTATGACCAATGTACTGCTAATAAGAAAGTGTAGCAATACACTTTGTCTACAACAGCAATTCTGATCACTATGACAATGATAAAAAGCTAAACAGAGAATCTAAATAAAGAGATCAAGACAGAATCTAAATAATAAAGAAATCAAGCCAAAAACAGTGGTGCATGCCTTTAATCCCAGGTTGGTCTCCAAGTCCTGGATCCGAGAGCGGCTCCTGCCCCAGCGTCCCAAGTAGGAAAGTGGAGGCTGGGGTCATGCCATGTGTTTGTCAACCTATTTTATAGAAATGGAAAGATAAAGGACACTTTCAAATACACTTATATTAAAACCACAAGCTATACTTCTATCTTTTAAAAAGTCAAATCTGATTGCAGTCAATATATACTTGCTCAAAGTAAATCTACAAAACAATGTGTCTAATACCAATGTGTATAAGTATTAATGTGCATTGCAATTAGTATTATCACTTAAGAACTACATCTTAAAATGCATAAAATGAGGGGCTAGAGAGATGGCCCAGTGAGTCAAAGCAGCAGCTGCTCTTGCAGTGGATGCAGGTTCACCCCTGGAACCCACACACTGGTTCATAATCATACTCCAGCCCCACGGAATCTGATGCCCTATTCTGGACTCACGAACATCAGGCATGCATGTGGTGCACATATAAACATGTATGTGAAACACTACACATATCAAATAATCTAAAGGCAAAATATTTTAATGCATAAAATGTTATCATTGTTCATTTTAGGCGGCCATTTTTTAAAGAACATCTATGTAGCTTGTAAAGTATTTGCCCTCAGTAACAACATTCATTTGGCATTTGTGAACTGAGCAAAACGGAGAGTGGATACTATCCAGTCAGCTGGGAGTCCAGAGGAACAAAAATGGAGGCAACAGCAACGCTCCCCTCCCCCCGCCACCTCCCACCCCCGCCCCGAAGCTGGTATCATTCTTCTGCTCTTAAGCAGCATGGCTCCATTCTTTGAACTCTGTAATTCACATCAGTTGTGCTACCAAGTCCTCAGGCCCTCCGCTCACACATCATTCTGGTTACATCATCCAGCTGCCTGGTTCTGAAACCTTCAGACTGGAACTGAGTCACAAGACAGCCTACCTGATCTCCAACCTCTGGACAGCCTTTTATGGAGCTAATTTTCCTCCATGATCACATGAAGGATTCCTCTGGGAAATGTTCCGTTTGTGATCCATCTACCTATCATTCTAACAGTCTATATAAACACATTTGCTGGTTCTGTCTTTCTAGAGAGCTCTTTATGGTTAATTTAATTTTATTTAGTTTTGTCACATTTAAAAAATACAAAACCATGGCCAGATGGTGGTGGTGGCACACACCTTTAAACCTAGCACTCAGGAGACAGAGGCAGGCAGATCTACAAAGCTCCACAGGGAAACCTTGTCTTGAAAAACTAAAAAAAAAAAAAAAAAAAAAAATACATGTAGACAAATAAATGTCATATAGAATTAGAAAGCATAGAAAGCACAGTAGAAGACAATAATATAAAATCAAACTTAAATTTATCTCACTAGCATACTGTACACATTAGATTGAATTCTCTGGTAGATTCTCCTAAAATTTGATTTTATGTTTTATTGCACGTTAGCATTGGTGTTTTAATGAGTAAATTTGAAACAAAGCCCAGAAAGAAATACAGAGGTATTTAGAAGTAAAACATCCTGATTCTCATAATGAATTTGAAACGTTGTATCAGCTTGTATTTCTTCCATAGACACCAGCAAAATCTTCAACTCAACAGGTTCAAAGTCTTGCATCAGGTCTCCCTAATAAATCTAAGACAAAGCTCAGGACCTGAATTCAATTTCCTACTGTACTATGGACAGCTACTCTATTGATCATTCGTGGTTTCAGATTTTTGTGATTAAACTAGACAGTTGAAGTGAACATGAGCCTGACAACTCAATTAGCATGATTAAATCTAAGACTATCAAAAATCTACGCAGGCCCCTGTGTGATGTTGCTGCCACCACTTGGAAGTAGGCTAAATTGCACACAGCTTTAAGAGTCTATGGGGAAAATGGTACTCCCAGCCATTGAGAGACATAGGTGGTTCCCTGGAGAAAGGGAAAGGGACAACATCTCCCGAGCAAATTGGGATCATGGAGGGAGGGAGAGAGGGAGTTAGGAGAAAGAGAAGGGGAGGAGAGGATGGAAAAAGTGAGCATGAGGAAACAGGAAGATTGAGACAGGGAAAAAAATAGAGGAGAACAAAAGAGATGCCATAATAGAGGTAGCCATTATAGATTTAAGGAGAAATCTGGCATTAAGGAAATTCCCAGAGATCTACAAGAATGAACCCAACTAAAAATCTAAGCCATAGTGAAGAGGCTACCTTTAATGCCCTTCCACGATAATGAGATTGATGGCTACCTTATATGCCATCATAGAGCCTTCATCTAGTAACTGATGAAAGCAGAAGCAGGCACCCACAGCTAAACACTGAGCCATACTCCTGGAATCTAGTTACAGAGATGGAGGAGTGATGGGCAAAGGGGTCAAGACCAGGATACAGAAACCCACAGAGACAGCTAACCTGAACAAGAGGGAGCTCATGGACCCCAGACTGATAGCTGGGAAACCAGCATTGGACTGACCCAGATTCCCTGAGTGTAGGTCTCAGTTAGAAGGCCTGGGCAGTCTATTGGACCTCTGACAGTGGAACCAGGATGTATCCCTGGTATATAAATGGACTTCAGAAGCACATTTCCCATGGAGGGATACTCCTTAATCTAGAAACAGGAGGGAGGGCCTAGGCCCTACTCCAAATGACTTGACAGATTTTGATGATCCCTCCTGGAAGGCCTCACACTCCCTGGGGAGTGGGTGGGGAATGGGATGGGAGGAGGGGTCGGGGAAGGGCATGGGAGGATGGGAGGGAGAGGGAACTGGGATCGATGTGTAAAATAAGAAAAAATAATAATAATAAAAATTTAAAAAGACCAGGTTCAGATTGTGTTTCCTGCTACCTAATAGGTTGACTATGTTCACTCTGTCTCTGGAAGCTTAACATTGGCACTAGCCTTCCTATCAAATTCAAGGCATCCTCAGTGGCAACATCTACCACTGTCATTCTTATACTGCTTTTCAAAGACTGGTTCTTCCTCCCTTAACTATCCTTGTTTAGTTAAGAGACGTCTCCCTTTGCTTCTAAAATATTTCATGCACATCTCTCACAACAAACTCAAGTTAACGTTCACGCTTCCAGGAAACACTGGATTCTTTGCTCTAAACTATGCCAGAGGAGATCAGTCTGCTGTGGAACATTCCTTCATACAGTGTGAATATGTGTCACTGTGATTGGTTTAATAAACGAGCTGACTGGCCAATAGGTGAACAGGATACAGTTAAGGGGGAAAACCAAATTGAGGATGATTGGATGAAAAAGGGTGGAGTCAGGAAGTCGCCAGGCAGAGGGAGCAGGAGATGAACATGCCATGTTAATAAAAGTACCACCACATGGCAAAGAGTAAATAAAGAATATAGGCTAACTTAAAATGTGAGAGTCAGTTAGTAATAAGCCTGAGCTATTGACCAAGCATTTATAAGTAATATTAAGCCTCTGAGTGGTTACTTGGGATTGGGAGGTCGGGACAGAAAACTTCCACTTACATCAGTCACCTTGGCCTATTGAATTCAGGTCACCGTGTGATTCAGTAAACAGTGTTAATTATCTCCCAGATGATCACACTGAGACAGTGATTTCAAAATCCAGAATATATGTGTTACACAATCTAATTCTATAGGATATCCTGCTTGATAACAGTTTTAGAGTATGTTGTCCATGTGGTCTCCAGCATACTTCCAAAACTATCTAGCAATATCATTTAAGCAACCCATGGGTTGCTCTCATCCTACTGGAGCATACTGATGTGAGTTGGCAGTGATGGGGGCTGAACAGGTAGATCTTGAGAGGGTAGGTATCATTTTTGCAAAGCAATGCATAATTCATATGAACTTAAATATTTACCAAACATGTGTCTTCTTCAAACAGGCACTATTTCCATGGCTACATAAAACCATAATCATTTGAGGAATCCAAGTTACCAAATTCATTTGAGTCTAACCAAATGCCAACATTCCTAGTATCATGGTCTGTTTTTCCCAAGGACATCAAGGACTGGGGTGATGAGTAAATTTACAAAGTACTTGCCATACAGACATGAGGTCTGACTTCTACTCCCAGCACCCACATTTAAAAAGTCAGATATGGCAGAGCTTGGGAGATAGAGTCAAGTTTATCCTAGGTACTTGCTAGCCAGCCAGTACAGTTGAATTAGGGAGCTCCATGTTCAGTGCTAAACCTTGTCTCTCAAAAAATAAGGTAAATAGTGAGTGAGAAAGACACCAGATACCAACACACACAACAAAGTCATATTGTAAATTTCACTTAAGCTCCATGATATACACAAATAAATTTTTTTCTATTTTTAAGTCTTACTAATATACAAGAAATAAAATAATTTTTGTGACTCCATAAAGACAGTTGTATGATTGAGAAGTGACTGAGAGTTTAAAATATGATAATGGTCAAGTACAGCAGTTGGTTGTTGTCCTAAGACTTGCCATAAATTGGACCTCTGTTATAAGCAACTTTGATGACATAAGCACCAAGCAACAAAAATTCTTGCATGTCCCCTGTGAGTTATAATGAAAACTACATAGTCTTCAATGATATGTAAACAGACTAAATTCAACAGCATATTCAGAAATTATTCACTGTGATCAAATACAATTCATCTCTGGAATATTATGTAATCAACATAATTAGAGAAATAAATCTGATGTACCACAATAATAGAATGAATAATAAAAATGACCATATTGATAGATACAGAAATTTTAACTGATAAAATTTATCATTTCGTGATTTTAAAAAACTCACCATGCTAGGTATAAAAGAAGTGAACCTCATATAATAAGATTATGTAACACAAGCCTACAGCTACCATCCTATTTAATGCTTAAAAAGTTGAAGAGTTTCTCATTAAAATAAGGAGTGACACAAAGAAGCTGACTCTTCCTTATAGGTCACTTAATACTTGTAATTCTAGCTAAAGCAATTAGACAAGAAAAAAGTTAAAGCATTCAAAAGAAGAAAGAAGAACTCAAAATGTCTACACATGTCATGGTTATGTATTTAGAAAATTCCAAATACCCCACCAAAACAGCTATTATAACTAATTATCAAAGTCAAAATTTTGTAAGATATAAAATCATGCAAAAGAAAAATGAAAATCAGTCCATAACTGTCAAAGGGACAACTTCCTTCCTGTTTAGGACTCTCATGTTATAAATGAGAGCAATTTTCCTTGTGTGTTTTGTATTTTTGTTTGGTTATTTTGCTGTTTAAAATGGCCTCCATACATAGTGCTAAAGCACTGTCTCTCATCCCTACTCTGACAAGAGGGTAATGTAACCACAGAAACTGTGTGGCTTCTTTCACGTAAGGACACAGTGAGAAGTCAGTAGTCTGCATCTCTCACCAGAACCTGACCATGATGTCATTCTGCTCTCAGACTTCTCAGTCTCCAGAATTGCAAGAAATTAATTTCTGTTGCTTATAAGCCTCTTCGTAATTCATTATAGGAGCTAAAACTAAAACAAAAATTGTTATCAAAACGTGGACATGCTGTTGTAATAAGTACTTTTAATGCATAATAAGAAGAGGCTGGAAGGATTTAAATCTTGTGCAATTAAAAGATGGCATTGTCATGAGTAGACCATTAAGGGTAAGTCTGATGAACAATCAGAAAAAAAGAGGAAAGTCCTAGAGACAACTTCCATCTTCTTACAAAATACCTAAGCAATTGTGAACACAGTGTTAATAGAAAGTAAATTCCATTCAGCTTAAGTCTAGGTGGAAATGAGGTTATGGGCAGGATTGCAAAATGTGTTCCTTTCTATAACATGGCAAGTAACGTGGGTGAATTGTATTATTCATGCCTTAGTGCCTTATGGAGGGGAGACTTGCCCGTGTGGGCACTAACTAATGAGACTTCTAAGAAAATTGTTAAAGGAATTATTTGGAAAGAGAAACAAAAAAGAGAAATGCCTGAAAGACGACATTAAGCAAACTAGAACTTGAAGACGTGGTATCTTATTCTATTGCTGTGAAAAAAAGAAGAGGAACCTGCCTGGTCCATGACTTCGATTTGCTGCTGAGAATACCTTGACCCCTCCCTAATCACATAGTAGGTGACCACATAATTTTTTAATGATATTTTTTATTTAAATTTGAAACAAACTTGTTTTACATGACAATCCCTGTTCCCTCCCCTCCTCTCCTATCTCCCCCACAACCCCCATCCCATCCCCTTTCTGCTCCCCAGGGAGGGTGAGGCCTTCCATGGGGATCTTCAATGTCTGTCATATCATTTAGAGCAGGGTCTAGGCCCCTCTCCCATGTGTCTAGACTGAGAGAGTATCCCTCTATGTGGGATGGGCTCCCAAAGTCCATTTGTATACTAGGGATAAATACTGATCTACTACCAGAGGCCCCATAGACTTCCCAGCCCTCCTAACTAACACCCACAGTCAGGGGGTCTGGGTCAGTCCTATGTTGGTTTCCCAGCTATCAGACTGGGATCCATGAGCTCCCCCTGACCACATGATTTTTTAAGGTTTTTGTTGTTTTTTGTTTGGCGTGTGTGTGTGTGTGTGTGTGTGTGTGTGTGTGTGTGTGTGTGTGTGTGTGTGTGTGTTTCCTTATTATCCCATTGTCTCCCTTCTGTAAAACTACTGGCAATTTTTCTTCTTAAAATGGACCCGGGAGATAGATTTGGACCTGATATCTTTAATCTGACTTATGAGGTAGTGGCTGGTCAGATCTTGAGTGCACCCCAATAAAAACCAAGCTTACTTAAAATTTGGCTCCAATTGTGATAATGGTCTTATTCTCGCTATTGGGATTAACATTTTCTGGAGAGCCCAAGATAAATTCGGACTTCCCACCCAAATTCTAAACTAAGACCTTCTCTCCAGAACTCAGAGGAGCTAGGGGGCTGCCTCAGGAGGAGAGGGCCTTCAGATGTTCCAAGCCTCAGGGATCACCTTCAGTTTGAGAACTCTCAGAGTGAACTTTCATGCTAAGAAAAGCATCAAGCATCTACAGAGGCTTCCTGGTGAGTTATAGTATGGTGCTGTCTTGTGGAATCCTTATCTGGGATGTGGAGGCGGTTCAAAGGAACCCCAACATTTCCCAGTCCAAGGCAAAAAGTGAGAAGTCTCACCACCCACCTAAGGTTCTTTGTCTCATTTTATGTCATGTTGGTCTTGTCTTTGTACATCTTGTCTTGGCTTTCATTTTTACTGTCCTTTCTGCCAATTGTGTTTTCTGTGTTAACTGGATTATTTTGGACATGGGGTGACTGAACTGAGGAACAATATTGGTAACAAACCTAACATTCCTCTAACCTGTGTTCTTAAAATTTTTGATAAACTTTTCCCCTCTATAATTAAGGAGGATTATGATTATCCTATTGCCAAGAGTCGCCTCTGAACACTCTGTGAAACTGAATGGCACACATTAAGGCTTGACTGGCCCTCCCAGGGTACTTTTGATTCTCAGACAGCCTGAGCAGTGGGTAATATCACCTGCAGTGACACAGGACACCCAGATCAGATTGGATACATCCTGCCTTGGGATGAAGCAACTTCCAACCTGCCCCCCTAGAAGAAGGTCCATATGCTCTGCAATAGGCAAGGTGGTCAAGCACTCGTTGTCAGCAGATGGACCTTTTGAGGGCCTGTAGACCAATGAACCCCTTCATAAAACTGTTCTGCAGGACTCACAGGAGGAAGAACCTTTGTCCTTCCATATAGCCATATTTGCCCCTTTCTCTCCTCCTCACTTCAACCTCCACCTTTGCCACCCCTGTTCTCATGACCAAGGCCTCACTCTGCCCCCACATCTGCAACTACCCCTACCCCCATCATCTAGTTCTTCCCTACATCCACCTATCCTCTCCCCCAACCCTCAGCTCTTCCCTACCTTCTTCCCCTGCCTTTTCTCCTCCTCACACCCACCAGGGAGTCAGAGGGCCTCCTGACTTCTCCCATTCTAGTTCTGAGATGGTACCCCCTTCCAGTCCCTACTCCACTCCTGACATCTCCATTCCTGATGATTATTACCAGTATGTCCCCATCACAGACCTCTACAACTGGAAGAAACAGAACCCCCTTTTGGCACTAGTCCCAATTCCTTAATTTCTCTAATTGATTCTTTTTCAATCATCTCCCCACATGGAATGACTGTCAGCAGATTCCCTCTTCACTACTGAAGAAAGGGAACAGATTCTCATGAAAACAACTGAAGCACTCCCCAGAATAGCTTCAATGGTCGATGACCAAAGGGCAGAGGTGACTGGCCATGCTCTGCCAAGGAGACCCCAATGGGACTACAACACAGAAAAAGGTGGGAGGCACTCAGTGAGTACCCCCCAGATTCTGTTAGAAGGGATAGAATGGGCAGCCCAGAAGCCCACTAACCTATCTAAGGTAACAGATCTGAAACAGGGCCCAGATGAATCGCCTTCAGCTTTCCTTAACACCTATCAGTTATACACATCTATAGACCCACAGAATCTGGAAAATCTCAAGGCGATTAACCAGGCCTTTGTTACTCAGTCAGCACCTGACATACAAAGAAAGATACAAAAGATGGATGGGGTTTCAGGAAAGAAGAGATTAGAACTATCAGAGATAGCCCAGAAAGTGTCTAATGGCAGAGGCAGCTGAGTTTTGATAAATTTTTGATCATTAATCCTACCACCCTGCTGGCAGATGACCAAGGCAACTCTTATTTTAAAACAAAAATATTTAATTGGGAATTTGCTTACAGTTTCAGCAGTTATTCCATTATCGGCATGGCAGAGAGCATGGAAGCATGCATGCAGGCAGGAATGGTTCTGGAGAAGTAGATCAGAGTTCTACATCCTGCCCACAGCCAAAGAGAGAGACTCCAGGCTTGGCATGGGCTTTGGAAGCTCAAAGCCCACTCCCAGTGACACTCTTTCTCCAATAGGCCATACTTCCTAACCTTTTAATCTTTTCAAATTGCAACACTCCCTCGTAACTAAGCATTCAAATATAAGACCTTATGGGGGACATTCTTAGTCAAACCAACACATTTGGGAAAGTACCAGCCTATCCATACTTAAAAGTGAGGAATATTCAGAGACAACAGTAAGGGTGTGTCCAAATTATTCTCCAATTGTAAGATAAGTTAGTACAGTTAGGAACAAAAACAGCAGGAACAAAACAGAGCTGTTCAGCAAAATATATGTCATTATTCAAGACAAGGAAGGAATGACCATGAAGGTGATTTGAAGAACTACAGGGCTCCCTCATCAGTCTCCAAAAATGAGTAACAATTTTTAGTTTTCACAGGTCAGATGACCTCTGCCCAAAGCTGTTGAGGTTGGGCCAACTATGAGACCTCTAGGATTACAAAACCTGCCCAATAAGGCCCTAGGAACAGGGCTGTTACCCAAACTGATCTAGAAGGATGGACAACTGCCAAAATAAAGATTCTATGATTTACCATTATATTAGAAAATCTAAATCAAGAAATAGAAAGACATTCAGTATCCTGACATAAAGCTAGGTCTCTATACATAAAAAACTATCCTTATTCCAAGATAATGAAATAACATATTTAACATATAGAAAGTCAAAAAGAACACATCCACGCAAATACAAATATTAGAAATGATAAAGCAAAAAACTTTTTGAGACTTATTTGTTTTATTTTATGCTTGAGTATTTTGTCTGCCATGTATGTGTATGGATCACATGCATTCCTGGTATCCACAGAGGTCTCAAGAGGGCATCAGATTCTACAGAACTGGGCTTACAGATGGATATGTACCACCATGTAAGTGCTAGGATCTGAACCTAGGTCCCCTGCAAGAGCAACAAGTGCTATTAACTGCTGACTCATTTCTCCAGCCCCAAATTTTTAGCTTTAAAGAGAGAAACCCCAAAAAGAATAAAATACTCAGGAACAAATTAAGTACCAGATAAGCTTTAATCAGAGTGAATATGGTGGTTTTGGATGTAAGTTCAATATTATGAAGTAACATTATATATTAAGTAGAGTGTTTTAATAGATACACACAGAATAAGACTGTATGTTGATAGATGCACAAATCTATCACAAACCAGAGGCTCTATGTTCCCCCAGAAGAAAAGGTTCAACACTTGTCACTGAAATTCTTAGGGTATAATTATCATTGATGATGAAAACTGGCTATCTATCAATGGGATTAAATATTACCCACACACTTAGGAGATGACATAGAGCAAGATCTGTCAACTTTGCTAAACAAAGGGACACATGATAAACAAATACTTAGTTTTTGTGAGTCTTGTGTTGCTTTTTTTCTTGTTTGATTTTACAACCTTTTAAAAACCATTATTAGTGTATGGCCATCAAAGGGCCAGGTTTGAACACTGGGTCACAGTTTACTTGCTCTTGAATAGGTTTAAAGCAAAAGAGAAGATTAAAGAATTTTGTGTGCATCCTGAGATGAAGAGCCTAGGTCTGGGCTACAGATACAGGTGATGAAGATGCCTGTGGCCTCTAAAGCAACCAAACATGAGATCACTCGCTGAAGGCAATGAGGAAATAAGAGCGTGAGATAAAGGTATGAGAAACATCCTGTGCACGTGGGTGTGTGTGTGTGTGTAGGTGCACATGTACCTATGTGCATGTATGTGTGGAAGTCAGTTCACACTGTTTCTTCCTTGATTACTTCACACCTTTTTTTTTTAAGACAAGGTCTCCCAGTGAGTCCAGAGCTTTCAGCAAATTATAGAGATTCTCCTGTCTTAATCTACCTAGTACTGGACTAGTGGTATTACAAGTACTCACTATTATGCCTGACTTTCACGTAAGTATTGGGAACCAAAATCAGATCCTCACACTTATCCTTCACCAAGGCTAAGAAACTTGCTTGCTTACAGTACTAGGAATTCAATCCAGTGCTCGCACATTCTAAGCAGGCACTTTACCACAGAGTTATATCCTCAACTAGAATACAAAAGAAAAAAGAAAAGGAAACCTGAAAAAGGAAGAGTAACTTGCAAAGAAAAGAACAGAGAGATGGAAGGAGGAAAAGAGAAGGCATCAAAAAGGGCTGTTACAAATAGTTTGCCAGTTTTTAGCACAGGGCTACCAAACAATAGGTCTCTGGATAGTGCTTATTGAATGTAATGGCAAGAAGGTGACTTGTCACCTTAAAAAGTATAGAGATGGAATCAAGTGAATGTCCAAAGTCAACCCACTGCCTTACACACCTTCCAAGTGACTCTTAGTGCCCGCCTTCCCAACTCCCTTCCACTCCACACTCACTACCTCTCATCAGATTTTAAGCAGTCATTCCTACAGCCATTTCCCTATGTGTTCTCCTTTCTAAGATGGCTCTTTGACAAAACGATATATACATTATCTGATGAAAACTTCCAGAGTGACATTGCTGACATTCAGCAAAGAGCAATCTGCTCAGAAAAAGAGATTATTCTCTGCCTCCTTTGGAATGTAATCCAGTCCCCTATGTATTACATTCAATGCCTTACACTGTTTGGTCTCAATAAGCAAGCCTGGCTGTATTAGCTACAATTTAAACATCTAAACTTACCGAAAACAATGGCCTTTTAAAAATTAAATACTTGTTGGAAGCTACCCCCCATAAAGTCTCACCCACATGACTGCCTAAACATGAACTGGACAGAGACAACATCAATAGACATGCCAAAGTGAACATAGGAAAGACCATGATGCATGAATCCTACACAAAAAACTACTGGCAATTAGTGAGAGATGAGAGCAAGAGAAATAGTCTTCGCCATGGAAAGAGCAGATAGATAGATAGATAGATAGATAGATAGATAGATAGATAGATAGATAGATAGATGTGTGTGTGTGTGCACATAGATGTGTGTATGTAATAAGTAATTTTTAAAAAGGACATGAGTTTGAAAGAAAGCAAGGAGGGGTATATGTGGGAGGACTTGCAGAGAGGAGAGGGAAGGGAAAAAATAGGTAATTGTATTGTCTCAAGTATTTTTAATTAAATGCATTTGAAGAGTCATTACTTTTGTTGACTTAACGGTTAAGTCTTCCAACCAACACCTTACTTCCTGATGCTTCATCCTTTCCATGCTTGAACCTTTACACCTTCAGTATTCCTCGTTTTCATTTTGCCTGTATTTTACTATACTCCCCACCTTTAAGACATCTTCCCCCAGTGGTCACTTCTAGTTTTCTGGCTTTCGCATGTACTCCAGGTTAAACATACGAAACAACAGATTCCAAGCTATCCGACAGAATACATCATTTGTGTTTGGGGGCCTGAATGACTTCAGTATAATTTTTTCTAGTCACCTCCAGTTACGTGAAATTTTTATAATTTTGTTCACAGCTAAGTAATACTCCACTGGGTAAATGTATCATATTTCTTTATCCATTCATCAATTGATGGGCATCATGATTGGTTCAATGTCCTAGCTATTGAGAGTTGAGCCACAATGAAAATGGATGTGCAAACATCCCAACAGGAGAAAATCCAAAAAGCCTGCAAAGTTATTCTTAACTACTTTCCTGAGATTCTGGTTCAATTGAATGATCAAAAGATAAACAGGATCAATTGTTTACTAGCTGTAATGTTTTCAGCAGCTTAATAACCATTTTGAATGTTTCCTCCTCTGAACTCTGTGGAGATTTACAGGAAACTCATGAATTAACGTGAAAACGCATGAAGCACATAGGTAGGAGCTCAGTAAGCATCCATCAGTCCAGTTCCACATGTCCATGTCAGAGTGGAAAGGGGTCAGTGAAAGTGTTCATGTGTAGCCAGTCTCCCTTTCTTTGGCCAAGTGTTTATGTTGTTATTGTGTTCTGCGGCAACCCAGAACTTCTTCATCATGTACCAGAAAATACAGTGATTGCCCTTCAGGGGATGGAGGACTTGGCCATAGATATAGCATTTAATAAGCATTGCCTTTGGAGCATTTATGAGTTTTACTATGTGTAACCCCAGAGAGCAATTAGCCACAAAGCCTTCACATTGGAGAAATGTGTGCCTCTCTCTTTCATAAAGACCCTCTAGGGCAAATGTAACAAAACCTCTCCAAGGAGAGGGGAAACAAGCCCTTCCCATGTTCACCCCAATACCAATTTCCAAAACTGACCCCAAATATATTAGCTAATTCCAGAGGAACCTCTTAAAAAAATCAAGCTCTCCCCCATCCTTGCCCTTTCTTCCCCCTCCATCCCTCTACCCGCACTCTTTCTGTGTACCAAGCAGATCTTGTGATCCTTGAAAGCCAGCCTTAATTCCTCCAAATTCATCAACATTTTGGAGACTAGAAGCAGCCACTGAAGTCTTGTTAAATTCTTTCAAGAGAAGGACATCTCGAGGCCGGAGTCAGCGAAAGGCGGAGGGAGAGTAGAAAGTGTAAGTGCAGTCACCCATAGCTTCCTATGCCTTCATAACGACATTAATCATTAATATTACTTACAGAGCACCCTAGAGACCTACAAGCCCAAACAGCAGCCAGGGTTTGCGTTATAGCTTTGTTCTTTGTCATACTCATTATTATCTACCCTTCCTCAATTCAGCCAAACCTATTTTAAGGATTTTCTTTTCATACGTTTTTAAGGAAATTTGATTTATTACTTAGAATAGTTTTATGTTGGCAGCAGCTATGAATTGATGGTATAGAGGTTTCCTGCATGACCTCTGCATCTTCTTCTAGGACCAACATCCTCCACAGAGTGTTACAATTGATGGACTTCCAGTGATGTGGCAATGACATCCAGTTTCATTTTATTAATACTCTGAGTTTATGCTTGATATTGAACCTGGTATAGGTTAGGGAAGATGTAAAATGACACCACTGCAGTGTCCTAGAGATGACTTCCTGACCAGTGCATTCTTCAAGCTCTGCCTCTTCATTCTTCCCTTCCCCAAGGCGTTTGTAATCACTATCTTGTTAATGCTTCCTTGCTCTTGCCTTTTTCAGAACACTTATTTGGAATATGTAATGTGTCGCCTATGGGTTTCTTTTCATTAGAAAAGCACAGTTTATAGCCCTCTCATATTTTTTAGGGGCAGTAGTAACTCATCTATATTTTAGCATTATGCTTTTCAGAATGTCTGATGTATTTTTTTTTTGTTTCCAAGTGCTCTCATTTGTCATTTGTCAGCTTGCATAAAATCATGAAAAAGTGAAACAAATTGATTGGATATTTGTGAAAGACCTTTCTTTTTTCATATTTGAGCTTTCTCTTATCCAATTCAACACTGGGATTCAAGATAGCATATAAAAATTAAAGATTTCCAATAAATCCTGCGATGTGTCTCTGAGTCCTGTGCACTCGCTGTATCAGCTGATCAGGTAAATAATTTCCTTGTCATAGTGCATTATTAACTGATGTGTATGAAGGTACTTGACACAATTCTATACATGATCTCAAATGACCACATTGTTGGAAGGGGGGTGAAAAGGAACTAATTTTGTTACTTTTTCTCCCTCCTTCAAAACATTTTCTATCTCCTATAATGATTACAGCAACTTGTTTTTCTGTTTTCCCACACTTGAATAGCACTTTTTCATATGAGAATATCTATAACCTTCATGGTTATACTGTATGCTTCAGTGTTGGGTGAGAAGAAAGAAAGGAGAGAGGGAGGGAGGGAGCGAGGGAAGGAGGTAGGGAGGGAGAAAAGAAGGAAAGAAGGAAGGAAGGAAGGAAGGTAGGAAGGAAGGAAGGAAGGAAAGAAACTCAAGTACCTGGTTTGAGAACTGCTGCCAACTCTTTGTTCAAATTGTCTTCTCTCTGATGGACTTCTAAAACATATTTAATCCTTTGCAGTTAAGACAAGAATTCAGAGAGAATAAAGAGCCAAAGGGTAAAGTCACTTGTCTCCAAGTCTGAGGACCTGAGTTCAAGCTCTGTAACCTACATGATAGAAGGAGAGAACTGATGTCCACAATTTGTCTTTTGACTTCTGCACATGCATACATGCATGCTATGGCACATGTATGATACACACAGAGAGAAAAAAATTATCAGAGGTAAAAAAAAAAATGGAAATGAAATTTCCAAAGGAACTTCTATGCTATTGAATACAGTCCCAATTAGTAAATACTCCAAAAAGTAATTTGAACAGCGTGTAATTAGGATGGACTTTACATCGCAGACTCTCCAAACACTGTAGTGACCTCTAATCCCACACACACTCATTCCTCTTTATAGGCCAATGCTTTGAACTTAACTATCTGAATCTGTATTGCTGGGTTAAAGTCTTGGCTTCTTTTAACCAGTTTTCTTGTACTGAATAGGACTCGTTCAGCTTCTTGGATCACTTGCTCACTGGGTGAAAGAAAGACCTAGAACAGCAAGCCAAGGGCTCCAGGCACCTGTGTGGCAAGGCATGAGGCCCACGGAGTGAATGAAGAACAGACTCAGATCGGGTTGATGAGAAAAATCAGAGTGCTGCCTACTCTGCAGTTTGTCTGAGGTTTGTCTGTGCCTTCATGTTCCCTCCACAACCAACCATACATGCTAAGTTCAAACAAGGCAGTCCTTTGTTACAAATCATAGAGCTTTCTCCAGATGTTTTCTAGAGCTAAAGTGTTTTCTATGCAGAACATTCTGTGATAGGTACTTGAATTTGCTGGGTGCTTGAAGGTTAATGCTATTTACACAGTTGAAAGTTCTGGCGTAGATGAACCTAGTGAGGTCTCTGAGCCTCTCAGACTTGCCTTCTTCAACTGTGTAAATGGGTATAAAATTCATTACACCTACATTATGGAGTATTGGTCTTATCTTATTGCTATGACAAAGTATCTCAGGCTGGGTAACACAGCAAAAAAAATATACTTAGTTATCTCACAGCTCTGGGTTATAAGTCCATAATTAGGCAACGACATCTGGTAGGGCTTCATGCCTCATCACAACATGGTGGGAGAAAGCAAAAAGGTAAAGAGATGTGTATAGAAGAGAAGAGAACAAAAAAAAAACTGACCTACTTTTTATGAGCCTATTTTTTTTTGCATAAACTAATCCAATCCTGTGAGAACTAATTTAGCACCAGAAGAAAGACTCTAATCCTTCTAAGTTCTATTTCTCAATACCAATGCCTTGACAAAAGCTACAAAAACCATAGCATTCTCTGTCATCTTCCACAAAGCCCTAGGACATGAATACAGTGGCTTGTCTGGAGTTGTCGGAATAACTGACTAGCTACTTACTATGTGTTGACATTTTATGCATGCCACATTATTTGTTTTTAAAGTGAATGAATCCATGAAGTACTTACTGCAACCTAGTTTAAAGGTGGAGAATTTGAAACTAGATATGTGAGCTAGCTCACCAAAGTGATACACGAGTAAATGGTGCAGACATGAATTTTTTCCCCGGGATGCTAAGTCCATAGGTGATAATCATCTCAGCTACAGTTTACTGCTAAAATGTTTAAGACAATGATGCAATTGTGGGGAGGGGGCATCTTTAAGTGCATTTGTGTGTGTGCATGTTCATATGTGTACAGGTGCACATGCATGTGGGGACCAGAGAACAAACTCTATTTTCATTTATCAGACACCATCTACCTTGTTTTCTGATACATATCTATGGCTAGCTTGCAATTTGCACAGTCGCTAGGCTGGCTAGTTAATTACATGTATTGACTTTTTAGCATGAGTTCTTCAAGTCTTACTTAGATCCTCATGCTTGTATGGCAGGCACTTTATTGACTGGGTCACCTCCCTGGCACCTTTTGGTTTTGGCCTGATGTAATGTCCAGCCCCTCATGCATGTGTAACCACTTTCCATAGCATCTGTAATGTGGATGGTCATTATTAAACCAGGCATGCCCCTTGTCCTTGTGGCCCATGGGAAACATGACTGTAACTAACACCTGGAACAGCTCTGTGACCATGTTCATCTTCTTGGGATTCTCAGACCACCCAGAACTCCAAACCTTCCTCTTTCTGACTTTCCTGGGCATCTATATCATGACCTTGACCTGGAACCTGGCCCTCATCTCTCTGATCAGAGGTGACACCCGTTTGCACACACCCATGTACTTCTTCCTCAGCAACTTATCCTTCATTGACATTTGCTACTCATCCTCTGTAGCTCCCAAGATGCTCTATGATTTCTTTCTAGAGCAGAAAACTATCTCATTTTGGGGGTGTGCTGCTCAGTTCTTCTTCTTTGTTGGTTTGGGCCTCACTGAGTGCTTCCTACTAACCACAATGGCATATGACAGATACGCAGCCATTTCCAACCCCTACTCTACACCACCATCATGTCCCGGGGTCTCTGCATGCGCATGGTGGCTGGGGCATATTTTGGTGGCTTCGTGAGTTCTTTTATTCAAGCCAGTTCCATATTTCAGCTCCACTTTTGTGGACCAAATGTCATCAACCACTTCTTCTGTGACCTCCCACCAATCCTGGCACTTTCTTGCTCCAACACATTTCTCAGCCAAGTGGTGAATTTCCTCATAGTGATCATGGTTGGAGGGTCTTCATTTATCATCCTCCTAGTCTCCTACAGTTACATAGTGTCTGCAGTCTTGAAGATCCACTCTGTTGAAGGCCGGTGGAAAGCCTTCAACACATGTGCCTCACACCTCATGGCAGTGACCATGCTGTTTGGGACAGCACTTTTCATGTACCTACGGCCCAGCTCCAGCTACTCATTCAGCAGAGACAAGGTAGTGTCTGTCTTCTACTCACTGGTGATCCCCATGCTGAACCCTCTCATTTACAGTTTGAGAAACAAAGATATCAAAGATGCCCTGTGGAAGGTAATGGAGAAAAAGAAAGTGCTTTCTAGCTTTTGAGTGGTCCTCCACTCTACTGGAGGTGTACACAATCCAGTGCACCACCTCTCCTTCTGCCTTAGGCAAGGGAGATGTTCTGTATTCATATTTGAAAATAAACTATAAAAAATGATCCCTGAAAAAGTACGGGGAGAGACAACTGAGATTGGGTGGCATTTGGGAGGGCTATGTGGAAACCCAGTGCTGTGGAAACTCCCTGGAATCTACAAGGATGACCCTAGCAACAACTCTTAATAATGGGGGAATACAGAGCCTGGACCAGCCATCTTCAGTAACCAGGCATGGCTTCCAGAGAGTGATAGGACTGGGACACCAACACCAACCCAACCACAAAACCTTTGGCCTAAAATCTGTCCTGCATGCAAGATGTGCTGGTGCAGGACTCGCAGGCATGACCAACCAATAACTAGAGGCCCACATCACAAGAGGGAGCTCATGCCAGGAACCAGAGGCTGGATTTAAAAAAAGAGAGAGAGAGAGAGAGAGAGAGCAAAAGGGAGAGAGAGGGGGGGCGAGAGAGAGGGAGGGAGGGAGGGAGGAAGGAAGGGTGGATGGGTCTGGCTATACTCAAAGATTGGAGCCTAGCCTAATCATCATTTGAGAAGCTTCATTTAGCTCCTGATGAAAGCAGATGCAGAGACCCACAGCCAAACATTAGCTGCAGCTCAGGGAACCTAGAGGAAGAGGGGGAGTAAGGACTGTAGGAGTCAGAGAGATCAGGAACACCAGGAGAACATGGACCACAGAATCAACTAAGTGGGACTCTTAGGGGTCTATAGAAACTGAAGGGGTAATCACGGAGCCTGAATGGGCCTGAGCTATGTCTTCTATATATATGCTATGGTTGTTTATATTGGTGCTCTTATGGAACTCCTAACAGTGGGGGGGAGGGAGGACAGGGGGAGAATATCTGACCCTTTTGCCTGTCCCTGTGACCCTTTTCCTCCTACTGGGTTGCCTCATTCAGTCTTGATATGAGAGTTTGTGGCTGGCTTTGTTGTATATTTCCATGCCATGTATGGTTGATATTCCTAGGAGGCCTTCCCTTTCCTTAAGAGAAACATAAGAGGAGTGAATCTTGGGGAGAACAGGCTGCTGGGAGGAGTGAGGAGAGAGGAAACTGTGGTCAGGATGTATTATATGAGAGAAGAATAAAAAATAAAGTGAAAACAAGGCTCTTCCCATCAGATGTTCTTCGTACTCACTTGTCTATTGAGTTCACCAATCAAGACAAAGGTGAAATGAATTTCTTTATAAAAACAACTTTCATCTGGGTCATGGTAGACTACTTGTTCAATCCCTATGCTCAGGAGGCACAAGCAGGCAGATCTCTGTGAGCTGATGCTAATCTGATCTATATAAGGAGCTCCAAGCCAGTCAGGGCTATATAGTGAGATGCTATCTAAAAAATTCATAATAATGTATTTTTATAATAATTATGACAAATCTCTGTTATTAGACAATGTATACCAAACACAAAAGTTACTTAATTCAGTATTCATTACAATGCTTTAGTTACACTATATTAGGCTACAAAATGAAGAAACAAGATCTCATCAGGAAACCCAACCTTCTCAGCATTACACCAGAAATAAGGGCAGAACTCTGGTACAGGTTCAGATATTCTGGAAACTGCTCCTACCAGATGGCAGAATTTGAAGAGATCTGCTATGCATAGGTTATATAAACCATAAGAAAAAAATCTGCTCCATTAAATATGGTCTTCTTGCTGAATTTCCCTTATGGCTGCTGAACCATTCTCTAAGCAAATACTAAAGGACATTGCCCTTTGCTACAGCTTCTCACTGTCTCAGCTATATAAGAATCTAACAAACCTGAGTCCAGGGGTCCAATGTATTGCACTTTTGTTTATCTCTCTCCACAATTGTCATCTATTGAGTCAGTATTGCCTATATTTATTTTAACCATGCTATTCCTTCAGTGATCTGACACTAAGAACAAACCCCATTTCAACTTCATGTCTGTCTTAATGAACATAAGCATACTTAACTCTCTTCTATCTGAAGAGGCCCCTTCAGAATCTCTGTCCCTAACCTACCTTAATTAACATGTGCAGCTCCATGAGGTGCATTTCATATTTTCCATCATCTAGGGCAAGATAGAGAAGGCTTTCATTTCCATATAACTGCTCTTTGGAGGGAAAGACATTTAAAAAAATTTGTCCATCAGATACATCTCTACTGAGATCTACTCTGGTTTCTTTGTGTCATTAGACACTTCCAACATACTAACTTTTGCCAGCCAGACCACCTGAGACCCCATAAAGCTCCCACCTGCCTCCTGACTATACATCCATTATCCCAAGATCTGTTGTTCCCAAGATGACAAGAGCTTACAGAAGGTAGAACATCTTGACTTGGAGAGCCACACCAGAAGGCTGGAGAGAAGAAACCAACAGGTGCTTTGTCAACCATTGAATAGTGTAAACAAACAGTAGCAGACAAGTTTCAGAAAGGAAAGGAAGATCTCAACCTTCTTACAAGCTTACTCTTCTCCTGAACATTGTACAGCCAGTGCACTGACTTTTTAGTAAGTGCAGGCTTAGCAGCAATGCAAAGATTTAATGTCATTTCATTGTTCAAATAAGAGAATTGTTGTAGAGTATTTGTTCACTGTGTGAAGATGTGTCACTGTGATTAGTTTAATAAAGAGCTGAATGGTCAATAGCTAGGCAGGAAGAGGTTAGGCAGGACTTCTAGAGACAGAGAAGGTTTTGGGAAAAAGAAAGGTGGAATTGCCAGCCAGACACAGAGAAAAAACAAGAGGTGCAAGATGGAAGAGAGGTAACACCATGTGATATAATGTAGATTGACATAGATGATATAACTTAGAAGTTATAAGAGCTAGTTAGAAACAACCCTACGCTATAGGCCAAACATTCATAATTAATAAGAACACTCTATGACATTATTGAGAGCTGAATAGTGGGACAGAAAACAAAAGGCTCATTATAAAGAACTATTTATTACCCCAAACAAGGAGGAATAGTCAATGCATGGAGAGGAGAGATAACTGTCCCAAATTTAATCCCCAATTAAGACCAAAAAAAATATAAGATGACCTCTACAAGTCATATATAGAAAACTTGTATGCTAACTAGAAATAAAGAAAAAAATCAAAGTATTAGGATAACTTTGTAGGTAGAAGTGCTTGCTACACATGACTGATGACGTGAGCTCCATCTCTGGAATCTACCATAGAAGGAGAGTGCCAACTCCCAAAAGTTGTTCTCTGACCTCTACACATTCACTGTGGCATATAAAAGTGCACATATGTGTACACACATAATAATAATAATAATAATAATAATAATAATAATAATATTTTAAATTTAAAAAATCAAAGCATGAGCTGAGTTACTGATGGTGTTCTTGGGAGAATAAGGCTTTTATCTGACGCAGTGGCTGCTTCAGACATGTTAGCCCACTCAGAAGGAGCCCAGTTGTGCTGTGCTTACTATTTTTGTGCCTACCCAGTAGCTTTAAAAAGATGGCATGCATTCTACTACAAGGAGACAGAATCCACTGAAACAGAAAGGTGGGGAATCTGAGCTATCCTAACCAATTTTCTCAAAAAAGAAAAAAAAAACACACACACAATCCTATAAGTCATGCCAACCTTCCTAGGATAGGCTGAGTGAAGGGAGAGCATAAAATCAGAATCCTTCTGATGTAGGCTCCCCTTCTAGGAGAGATGAGAATAGAGTTCCACACACCTGCCGAGATATTTAGACTTCTGCTATCATTCACCAAATGATGAACTGAAACACTATTCATGATTCCAAGGACATCCATGCTAGGAGGAACTCATAAAGGGCAACCAAATTGCCAAGAATCCTCAAATCTCAAGTTAGGGCTCTGTAATGGTGTTCTTAGCCAATGCCTCTATTTTTTCACTACTATTAAAAAACCAAGATGATTATTTTAAATGTTTTAGAAAATAATTTAACAAACATTTTGAATTTTTATTATCAAATGTCACACACACAATGTTCCCAGGACCAACAACCAAATCCCTGTACCATTTTTCCCTACTCTTTAACACACCACCATTATAACCACTGGTGATGTAATCTAAGTCATATGTCCCTGAAGACAATAAACTCCATGAATGTAGAGATCACACTATTTATCTGAATCCCAGAAGGTACTAAATGCATATTGTGATTGATCATTATTACTGACATTTAATAGGAAATCAATCATATGACCAACTGTTGCGTCTATCAGACAAAACTGGCTGTTTCAAATATCTGTACATGGATGCAAAGGACTTCACACAAGGCCCAATGTTGATCTAGCCCAAAGAAGTGGCTTATGGGGATTGTTCAGGCTTCTCTGAATACATTTTCATTACCTCCTCATTGTCTTCTCATGGGGGGAGGGGAGCAGAGAGACAGAGCAAATGAGCACAAACATGTATGTTGCTTAGTAATTTTTTAATAACTCCCATTGCATCTACAAGCACAAGCCTTCTCCATTGAAAATTACACTTACTACAAATATCTGACACAAATCCCTATGCTGACTATTATATTAGTCTTATAATTTGGTGTTTGGGGGAACACTGAAGGCTGTGCATATGTTCAGGTAAAGAAGGGCAAAGCCTTGACAATGGAAAAAAATGGCAGGCTTCTCTTTCTAACACAAAGGTAGGTGAAGTCATCTTAAAGACTAGATAAAACTTGTGATTTATGTAGTATTCAATCTTTAATCCCTGAAAAGTAAGACATTTGGTAGTAATTTAAATATGTCACTTTGAATTAAAATTTTAAAATTTTTTAGCTAGGTGTGATAGCACACACCTATGATTCCAGCATTCAGGAGGCCAGCATTGTTTATATAGAGTTTCACGCCAGCTAGAGCTACATAATAAGATCCTGTCTCAAAAACTAAGATATACATAAGGAAAAGGTAAGATTTCTAGCATAAAACAACATACTTCTGAAGACACAATTAAATTAAAAGGTGAATTTTTTATGTCAAACTCATTGTGTGAACATCTACTGAGTATCTGTGATGGTCCTTTTCTAAAAAGAAGATTAAAAGATAGCTTGAAGCAGGAAGAGAAACTTGAGTCATAGTGATGTCAACAGTGTGATAACATTGGTGACCTACATTTGTACAAGTCGTGGTGTACACTCACCAGCAGATAGCTCCTGACTCTCACAGTAACACAAAGGAATAGAAAATGTAGTATAATTTCCAAAATGGTGTAAAGGAGAACAGACACTTCTTGGGAATCTCTTACTCATTACACACTCATGTCCATTAGATCAAACATCTGTTCCAACATAATTATTGAATAACTGATGTATGCTAGGAAGATGCTACCAATTGACTTCAGGAGCTTTGAATTTTAGGGGAAAGACAGAAATAGGTATATAAGATGCTGCCATAAGGAAAGCCCACTGTGAAGAAAGCCCCAGACTTCTCATTTTATGGACTAATATTTCTAACTTAATAATGGCTGAGTTGCTCAAGGTTAGAGTCAAAATGTAAACTACTTGAACCTGACTTCAATAGTGTGTCCTTTAGACAAGTTGCCTCTCAGACTGATGGTAAAACCCTGGGGGGGGAGCATGTAGAATGGCCATCACTTGATTCTGACCTGTTCTTGAGCCTATACCTAGGACTTTGTAAAATGAATGGCCACAAGCACAGGTAAATGCTAGCACTCCAAACAGAGGCAAACTGCCAATAGCCAATAGCTTTGATCTAAGTTCTGAGGGAACAGAATGGACAGGTCCTAGGTTATTCACTAAGGCAATGTTCACAAAGCTTTAAGAAATAAAAAGAAAACCTGGAGTTGGTCCCCCAGTGCATGCACACACACACACACACACACACACACACACACACACACACACACACACACACCCCTTTCATCAGTAAGTTGCATTTCTTACAATTTTACAGAAAAGGAAAGGAAAATATACAATATCAGAGTCTAAATCATTAAAGAAAATATTTCACTTCAAATGGTGAATATGTGTTACTTATTTTTAAAGTCACGAGCTATTTTTGTTTTTTAACTATATTTTTTAATGGTACAGAAGATAATGTACATTTTAAAGTAAAGCTGTCAGAATCAGGTGTGGTGGTACACCCCTGAAATCTCAGTGTTTGGGAGGTTAAAACAGGAAGGTCACAGGTTCAACAATAGCCAGAGCTACCTATCATGACCCTATCTCCAAAATAATAAATTAGTAACAGAATTAGCTAATTATCTAATTTATAAAATGCTTAAATAACATTGATCACAGACAATGGCCACAATTAGTTCAGACCTGTAGGCATATAGTTTTTATTGTTGTTGTTGTTTTTACCAAAATTACATCAGCTAATATATTGAGTGTTTTAACCCATAGCTAAAAGGAGATCTTGTCACATTTCTACACTGTCAATCTGAAAGTTTGCAAATTCTAAACTGTATATTACACTGCATTTATTGGGCCAACTTTTTATATCAAACATTGACTGAGACTCATATTGCTTCTATTTTCCACAGTCCTGTGAGGAGCCTTCTTTGTCCCTATGACACTAGGCTTTTGGTTTATTCATCCTTTAACATGAATTCCTAAAACAGAATTTCATACTAATAATGTTTGCACCTTTTAAGTTTTAATACATATTTCCAAAATGCCATTCCTCCAAATTTTTCCCTGGTATTTAACATATTTGAAGATATTTCTTTCCCCATATTCATGTCTAAATAACAGGCCTTTTCAACATTGGCCAGAATTCTACATGAAATATTATATCTGATTACAATTTTAGTTTACATTTCTTTTATTAATAGTATGATTAACCATCTCTTTATATGTGAGCTGGTCACACATCTCTGTGTGACTTAAGATTTACTTATAAAGTATCTGTCCTATCCTCTTGATTTATAAGAGTTCTTCATTAAAAATATTAAGAAAAAGCTAGACAAGATAGATAGACAGACAGACAGACAGACAGACAGACAGATGAATATAATAGAATAGGCCAGCATGGTGGTGCACATGGTAATGCATATCCTAGCACTTGAGAGGCAGGAGCAAGCCGAGCTCTAGGAGTATGAGGCCAGCTTGTTTACATAGTGGGTTTCAGGCCAGCCAGGGATGCATAAGGAAGACCTTGTCTCAAAAACATTAAGATTAATGGTTTGTACCCATACATAAACACTGAGTCAAACTAGAACCCAGAAGCAGATGGAGAGGACAAGACCATGCGGTAGAAGTACATAGAGACAGCTTACCTGAACAAGGAGGAGCTAAGGGCCACTAGACTGATAGCTGGGAAGCCAACAGAGGTCTGACTCGGACTCCCCTGAATATGGGTCTCAGCCAGAAGGTCTGAGCAGTCTAAGAGACCTCAGACAGTGGAGCCAGGATGTATCCCTGGTGCACAAAAGGACTTTGCAAACATATCCCCCATGGAGGGATAACTGCCTTATTCTAGAGATAGGAGAGAAGCCCTAGTCCCTACTTCACAGGACCTGTCAGATCTACATGACCCCAACTGGATGGCATTCCCCTACATATTGTATTGTGGTGGGGGGTTGGGAGGGGAGGGTGTTTAGAGTGCATGGGAGAGGGTAGAGAGGGCAAAAGGGAGGGAAGGAGGGAGGGAGGGCTGGAGGGGAGGGAGGGAGGGAGGAGGGAACTGGGATCGACATGTAAAATAATAATAATAAAAAAAAAAAAAAAAAAAAAAAAAAAACGCTTTGACTCCAAAATTTAAGTTGAAGAACAAGTTACTGGGGAAAAGTATTTCTATTTTTGTTTCCACAGAAAATGAAAAGATGTGGATTCCTTCCAGACTAATGTGGTTTGATCACACCAGACCGCCTGAAACAGAGTACAAGCTGATCCTACATTCCAAACAGCTGGACAAAACAGCCCTACAGACTACAGCTAGGATATCTGAATCTTCTTCGAATCCCCCAAGACAGCGCCCCTTACCAGCAGGAAGTAGTTTGGAAAGAACGACGCCCAAATTCCCAAATATTGTGTATAAATGTTTGTTTTCATTTAATTGGACTTTGTTATATAAAATTAAATAAAAAATACTCTATATGCAAAAAAAAAAAAAAAAAAGATTAATGGTTTGTATGGGAGGGGGTGCTTGTAGACAGTTTTCCATTTTTCCATTTATATTTAATTGTTAATATTTATAATGCTTTTGAAACCATAGATGTTACATACTATTGTTTAATCAAACCTAATTTTCTTTAATGTAATTTTCATCTATTTAAAATTTTTGTATAATTGTATTTATTTATTTTTATTTTTTGCTTTCTTATTAATTTATTTTTCACATTCCAATCCTAGTTCCCCATCCCTCCTCTACTCCCGCTCCCCCCACTCCCCTTCCTCCTTCCATCTGCTCCGTAGAGAGGAAGTCTACTATGTCTGTCCCATCATCTCATTGAGGCAAGACCAAGGCACCTCCCCAACCCCACACCCTTGTGTCTAGGCTGAGCAAGGTATCTCTCCATATAGAATGGACTCCACTAAGTCAGTTTGTGCATTAGTGTTAGATCTTGGACCCACTGGCATTGGCCTCATATATTGTCCCATTCACAGCATTGTCACCTATATTAAGGGAGTCTAGTTCAGTCTTAGGCAGCTTCCTCATTTGTCAGACCTGAGTCAATGATCTCTCACTAGCTCGGGTCAGCTGATTCTGTGGGTTTCCCCATCATGGTCTTGACTCTTTTGTTCATATTATCACTCCTCCCTCACTTCAATTGTACTACAGGAGCTTGGCCCATTGATTAGTTGTAGATTTCTGCATGTGTTTCCATCTGAATCTGGAAGAGGATTCTAGTTTTTCTGGGGTTGTGGATTGTAGGTTGGGTATCTTTTGCTTTATGTCTGGTATCCACTTATAAGTGAGTACATACTATATTTGTCTTTCTGGTTTAGGGTTACTTCACTCCGGAAGTTTTTTGTTTTGTTTTGTTTTGTTTTGTTTTGTTTTTCTAGTTCTATTCATTTGTCTGTGAATTTTAGGATGCCATTGTTTCTTACTATTTACACATTATTCTATTGTGTAAATATACCACATTTTCTTTATTCACTCTTCAGTTGACGGGCATGCATCTAGGTTGTTTCCAAGATATGGCTATGTTTATTTATTTTTATGTGTATTAGTATTTTGCCTTTATGTATGTCTATGTACCACTTGTGTGCCTTGGTGCCCCTGGTGCCTGTGGAGTCCAGAAAGCAGCATCAGATCCCCTGACAGCTGAATCACAAATGGTTGGGAGCCACCATGTAGGTGCTAGGAATCAAACCCAGGTCCTCTGAAGGAACAGCCAGTTGCTTTCAACCCCTAAGCCATCTCACTAACCCTTCCAAAACCTATTTTTAAAATCTTCACTTCAATTTTATTCTAATATTTTCACTGCTTGAACATTTGATTTCTACAATTGTATTTTTCTGTGAGAAATACGTAAGTGCTACACAGTATTTCAGTTTTAAGTATCCATATGTAAAAAGAAGTCAGACATTCAAGCACATTTAGAATTAGGCTCAGTCAAAACTAGAAACTTAATATGTCATGTGACTTTAAGTCACATAAGTTGATTTCTTGGAATTTATCTTAAAGAAATTATAGATACATGCAAAGAAAATCATTCACCAATTGCTCCATGCTGCATTATTTGAAAATACTATCAGATTCCACTAGTCAATTTAAGAGGAACATGACAGTTATGTGGCTCCCCCTCTTTCCTGTGCCTTCAGAAAGGCTGACTCCATGCCACCCATCACTGACTTCCCAATTTTCCTTTCTCAGCTCCAATCTCCCAAGACAGCTTTCTCACCTAGATAATGCCTTGTTCCTCTCAACCCTTCTGCCTGATTTATTCTGTACCAATGCAAGACTCAGTCTTAGTAAACAGGTCCATCAATCCACAAAACATCCAGCAGATTCTATAGCAACAGTAGCAAAATACATGCAAGAAAATAAAATGTAAAAAAGAAACTATGCCATGGCTACACATTTTTTAAATGGTGTAAATAATTAAGCCACATATACATTTTGAAAAGCAAAACCAAGATATGTGGTTAGTAACAAAGTTCTGATTTTTTCTAAGATGAGTATTACTAAAGTATCCCTGTACAACAGAAACATTTCCTCTGGAACTTCACAGACAATGCCTTCAACGATGATGTCATTAGGTGAATTTTCTAATGGCGTCATTAGGTAGATACATTGAATAAAAGACAAAGTTTCAAGCAGAGTGTATCCCCTGTATGACTTCTGCTGCTTCACAAGTGAGGGAGGATTAGAGAAACAAATCCTTTCAGAATATCCAGTCACAAAGAGGACCTTACTAAGTGCTGACACGTTGACATAAGATTCCTATGGCATTGTGCACCCTAAGCATCTATCAGTGAAAGACTGGAGAAATGTTTTAACTAATTGACTTTTTTTTAATGATAGGGAATCAGGAACCTAAGTGCCCACAGGATTTTCATTTAAGTGTTATGTGTGTTCCTCAAATAAAGGAGTTAAAGTTGACCCAATTTTGAGGTAATTTTAAAGGAAAAACATGAGCAATTGATTGTTTATGGAATCCTCATTTGAGAGAAATGTGTTGTTTTGTCCCTCTGTCTTCTCATCTTTATTATGCTGTCTTTTTCACTTGATTCCATTGCCTCCAATGTTCCCTCTCCACCTCTACTCCTGAAGTGAAAGTTGGTCATCTCAGCAGTCTGAATTATACTAAAAATTCCTGAGATACAATTTGCTTAGGGAATGCAGATATTCTTATTGAGACTGATCTTTCTCTAATGGCTCTCAATTCTGTTTTTATATTTTATATCATATACCAATAGTATAAAGTCTTTGAAATACATATCAGAGACTCTGGCTAAAGTTCTCTTTTCCTAATCCATACTCTGATTCTGACCAAATAAGCAACTTTCTCTTTCACTGCTGTAGTGATGAGCACTGATCTGAGCCACCTCTGATGTTGTGTGAAGCTTTAATGGCCAGTTCTTCTGACCATTAAACATTCTGATCGTTAAACATCCCTGAACATCTACTGCTGGCCCTCAGTCTGCCAGGGCCCTGTGAGTCCACAGTGAAATCTGGGTTTCCAGTTTGCTGAAGAGCAGTATTTATGATGGCCTGATTCTTCCTTCTGGAAGGTTGGGTGATGACAATTAAATAGTCAGGCTACTTAACTAATGGTGTAAGCTTTCTCTTCCCATCCAGATGCCAATGAGCCAAAGCAATTCCCAGACTTGATCTGGTAGAGTGGTGTAGTCACAAATCTTCTGCATATTGTTAAGGTCTGGAGATCAGTGAACACTGATTAAACAAAGATAGATTTTAGACAAAACTATTGCAATGCCAAAGAAAGTTTGAGCTCAACTCCAGATACAACAGGGATGGGTGGATGTTTACAACAATGAGCCAATGAGAGTGAGAGGGTTAGTGAAAATTAGAGATAAAACTAAAAGTGTATGTGGGGAGCAGGATGAGTTTCATTCAACTGGCTAAAATGAATTCTTGCTACAGACAGGCCTAGCACTCAGATACACAAATTTTGATATTAGAGAAGAGAGATAAAGGATTTGATTGGGCACCAAGGGTGGGAGAATCTCATTAAACAGACTAAGCACGTTGCTTGTGGTAACTCGGTTTGGGAAGAAAGGACAGGAAGGCCAAGTTTGGGGAGCTGGTGAGAAGGCTCAAAGGAGCCTAACTCAAATCTGGTCAAGGAGAATTTACTTGAATTTAAATGCCAGAAACTATGCAAGTGTAGGCAAGTCATGCACAGACCTGAGCTTCAAAGAAAATTATAACCACTCTGAAGATCCTACCGACTTTCAAGTGAAAAATGAAGATGAAATTGCACGGTGAAATGTGCCGAATGCCCTCCATATGAAGAAATTTTCCTCACGAGGCAGAGGACAAATCATAGGTAAATGTCCACAACATGGGAACTTCTCCCTACCCAGAATAAAGGCTAAGACTATGATGGTTCTCCCTGCAAACCAGGAACCATCAGGATAAGGAATTTCTAAATCAAAAATTGAAGAAGAGTCTGGTGTAGTTTTCCTATGTAGTCATGACGATGTGAGTACTTTAAAAACCCTAATAACAAACACTGTATAACAAATGATGTTTCAACCTCACGCTGCCATACTCCAAACCCTAATGTATCTTCTCCACAGGTATATGTGACAGAAGTTTATCCCGGTCATGGGCCAGATAAACCACACTAATGTGAAAGAATTCGTCTTCCTGGCTCTTACTCGCTTCCGAGAACTGGAGTTCTTTTTGTTTGTGGTCTTCTTTCTAGTGTATATAACAACTGTGCTGGGAAACACCCTCATTGTTGTTACCATCACCTCTGAGTCCCGCCTCCACACTCCTATGTACTTCCTCTTGAGGAACAAATCCATTCTAGATATTATTTTTTCATCTATCACAGTCCCCAAGTTCCTGGTGGGTCTTTTGTCAGAGAGGAAAACCATCTCTTACAATGGTTGTTTGACACAGATCTTTTTCTTCCACTTTGCTGGTGGGGCAGATATTTTCTTCCTCTCTGTAATGGCCTATGACAGATACCTTGCAATTGCTAAACCCCTGCACTATGTAACCATAATGAGGAGAGAGGTATGGGTGGCCTTGGTGGTGGCCTCCTGGGTGGGTGGGGGTTTGCATTCAATTGTTCAGATAATTCTAATGCTTCCACTCCCCTTCTGTGGCCCCAACACCTTGGATGCCTTTTACTGTGATGTACCCCAGGTGGTGAAGCTGGCCTGTACTGATACCTTTGCTCTTGAACTTCTCATGATCTCCAACAATGGGCTGGTGACCCTGCTGTGGTTCCTCTTGCTCCTAGGCTCCTACACCATCATTCTGGTTATGCTCAGATCCCATTCTGGGGAGGGACGAAACAAGGCTCTCTCTACCTGCACCTCCCACATCATGGTGGTAACCCTTCATTTCGTGCCCTGTGTTTACATCTATTGCCGACCCTTCACTACTCTGCCCATGGACACGGCCATATCCATCAATAACACTGTCATCACCCCTATGCTAAACCCCATGATCTACACTCTCAGGAATCAAGAGATGAAGTCAGCCATGAAGAGACTACAGAGAAGGCTGGGGCCTTCTGAGAGCAATAAGCTGGGGTAAGCCATCTGGTGGAGTCCAGAAGTCTAAGGCTAATTTAGTTCTCTGCATCTGCTAGTCTAAGAATAAGAGAATTGGTTCTATAAATCTGTGATATTGATGTCACCATATGCCTTCTAAGATATAAACATGCAAATCCATTAGAGGGAATATGAAAATAAAATGAAGAGATGGAACCAGACAATGTATACTTTCTGACTTGTATACAGGTGAGACATCCAGGAGAAAAAATTGAAATCAATCCCACAAGGGCCACTATGCTGTCATCTGTTACTCTCATGCCTATCCTTACCTTGCTTCACCACCTCTGATGCAGAATAGCACTACTGTCCCCAACATTATGAGAGAATGAAGTATAGTTAATGGTGTGAGGGTGGTAGTTATAAAAGTCAGCATTGCTGCAAATTTGGATTCATGTTCCCCATTAGCTATCCATACATTCCTAAATATGTGTGTGTATATATTGGTCAATTACTAAATGGTGTTACATAATGAATACAGCACTATAAATGTATTTCACCAATTAGTGAAAAGAGAAGGAATTATTTAAATTGGGTTAGAGAGAGAGAGAGAGAGAGAGAGAGAGAGAGAGAGAGAATGCATGTAAAAATCTATATCTAAAACCAGGCAGTGGTGGTTCATGCCTTTAATACTAGCACTCAAGAGGCAGAGTCAGGTAAACCTATGAGTTCAAGACCAGCCTTGTCTACAGGGTGAGTTCTAGGACAGCCATGACTACATAGAAACCCTGTCAAATAAAATAAAAGCAACACTATGTCTAACCCAGCTGTTTCCTATTTTTCATTCCCTTCAACTGATTTGTCCACTGAAATTATTCTTGGGTTTACATGTGTAGTTTGTAGGCATACATTTAGCAAATCAATAATGTTATTTCATATCAACCTCAACTTCCCTTTTCTCTCTATCTGTTCTATGTGTCTCTCTGTCTGTGTGTGTGTGTGTGTGTGTGCGTGTGTGTCAGAGGACAACCTATAGGTCATTCCTCAAGAGCCATACACTTTATTTATTGAGACAGGGTCCCTCACTAGCCTGGAGTTCACCTACTCAGCTAGGCTTCTGAATCAGTAAGCCACAGAGATCATCATCTCCCCATCATTGGAATTACAAGTCTGTACCTCCACCTCACCAAACTTTTTCACATGTATTCTGAAAATCAAGCTTAAATCCACATGCTTAAAGGCAAACATCTTACTGACTGAGCCATCTACCAATCCCTTCTAGGACTTTTAAAAGTGAAATAAAATTGTACCTTTTGTCTAAGTATTAGTAGACTGTCCTAGACAGTTTGAAACAAGACCAAAAACTACCGAAGAAATATCTTCCACTATCAAGGCCTATTTTAACAACAATATTGAATAAAAAAAAAGTGCTGGTATAGTGTCATTTACAAAGACTATTGCTATATCTTGAGGTAGACTGAGTCCCAATTTTTTGAGAAACCACCATATTGATTTCCAAAGAGTCTGTACAAGTTTGCACTCCCACCAGCAATGGAGGAGTATTCCCCTTACTCCACATCCTCTCCAACATAAGCTATCATCAGTGTTCTTGACGTTAGCCAAATATTCTGACAGGTGTAAGATGGAATCTCAGAGTTGTTTTGATTTGCATTTCCCAGATGACCAAGGATGTTGAGCATTTCCTTAAGTGTCTTTCAGCCATTTGAGTTTCTTCTATTGAGAATCCTCTGTTTAGATCTGTACCCCATTTTTGATTGGATTATTTGGTATTTTGATATCTAGTTTCTTGAATTCTTTATATATTTTGGAGATCATCCTTCTGTCCAATATGGTATTGAATATGAATTCAAATTTACCTTTACCCACAGGAAGGATTTCAACTGTGGATAGGTAAAGACAATCTTTCTCCTTCAGTGCTTTCCTCAAATTCTCCCCTTCTGTCTCCCCACAATCATTCAAACTCAAGCTCATGAATGAAGCACATTGAACTACTTTTTCTTCAAAGTACCAAATTATTACAGTTCATAATATTTAGTCAGGAAGGCTCTAATAGATAATGCCCATCTGTGGGCCTCCCTGACTTCTGTAAGGCAAAGCTACTTGCAACCAAGACTTATGATCACAGGACACTGCTTCTTAGCCTTTCTTTTGTTATTTATTATATTTTTATATATAATATTCATTATTTTTATTATTTATTATTTTTAACATATACATATACTATTGCATATATATATATACATATACAGTACTTTGATAATATCATACACACATTATTCTCTCTTCCCTCCTATTCCCACAAACTCCTTCTTCTCAAGACACCTCCTCCTACCTTCATGCCTTCTTTTTTATGACCTACTAAGTCTAATTAGGATTGCTTATATGAGTATAGGTGGGGGTTACTTATTTGAGCAAGACAAACTTACTAGTGGCAATAACAATGAGAATGTGACCTCCCCATAGTCCAGCAAATATATTCCAGGATGAAATGGTCACAGTCCCTGTCTTAAGCAGGTCTTATGTAGATAACCACAGTACTGTGAGTTCATGGGTGATACAGCCAAGTCACATCCAGAAAACAGCATTCCACAGCATTCTCTCCCATCTTCCAGCTTCTTATATTCTGTCACCTTTTCTCTGGTATTCCCTGAGCCCTGAAGTGGGTGTTCTTGAAGTCTTGTTTAAGGCTGAGAACTCAACCATCACAGGACTCTGATTCATCCTCGTCTTTTCTTAAATTCCTATCCCTTAATGAACCTCATTAAACATTTTTCTTGATGACCCCTACAAAGAAATTTCCTACCAAAGATTTATTATATATCTTTTCATATACCAATATTCACTGAAGAGCCACACATTACTGAAATAACTAGCATGGATTCGCCTCCCCCAAAATCAGTTGTCCCTTTGTCCCCATGAGGAATGAGTGGTCCTATGACATTAGATGCTCCCATAGACCAATGTTCCTCAAAAAAGTCAAAGAATAAGAGAATGCATACCTTTGAGCCTTCTACAGTTCTTGAAGAATTTGAAAGACAGATGCCCTGATTAGCATTAACTGTCAACTTGTTAAAACTTAGAAATATCTTGGAAGAGAATCTCAATTGAGAAACTATCTAAAACAAACTGACCTGTGTACATGTCTATTGGAGATGGTCTTGATTGTTAATTGATGTAGGTGAGTCCAGTCCACTGTGGGTAATGCCATTCCCTAGGCAGGTTGTCCTGAACTCTATAAGAAAATTATAAGATATCTATAAGATAAGCCTGTCAGCCAGCAAACAGCATATTCCAGGGCTACAGCTTATTTGGCTGTGAAGTACATTCCTTTATTGGAGGTACCGTTATATGGAATAACAAGTAGGCCTGTTATTAATGTTCTACCTTGATTCCCTCAATGATGGGCAATGACCTGGAATTGCTAGCTGAGTAAACCCTTTCCTCCATTAATATGCTTTTGGTTGGGGTGTTTTATAACAGCAACAAAAATGAAACTAGGACAGCCATATGGAAACTTACTACTTCATAAGCCAATTAAAAATATGTTAATTTGAAAATGGAGAAGAGAAATATCATACGTGGATAGATAATGATGCTTCTGGAAGCTGTGTTATATAAAAAAAAAATCAGTAACAGGTGGTAACCTCCCTAGAAGCTGTTTCTCAGGAAGACCCCCCCAAAAAAAACAGTACATATTTCTTACTATTCTTTATAGCCCACCAGAACAAGATGATAATATTCTATTACTAAAGATACCATATACCTTTATTGCAAGATAAAGAGAAACCATGCTGGAATTGACATGTAAATTTCCTCCCCTCTGTCTAGTTTGTTATTGTTGTTGTGTTGTTTTGTTTTGTTTTCTTATTTTACATACAAATCCCAGTTCCCTCTCCCTCCCTCCCTCCCATGCCCACCACCATCCTCCCATCCCATCTGCCGCTGCACCCCCACTCCACAGGGAGGGTGATGCCACACAGGAGGGAATCAACAAAATCTGTAAGTCATTTGGAGTAGAGACTAGGCCCTCCCTCTTGCCTCTAGGTTAATGGAGTTCCCCTCCATGGGGAATGTGCTCCCAAAGTTCTATTGTGTACCAGGGATACATCCTGGTTCCACTGTCAGAGGTCCCTTAGACTGCCCAGGCCTTCTAACTGAGACCCACATTCAGAGGTTCTGAGTCGGTCCAATACTGGTTTCCCAGCTATTAGTCTGGGGGTCTCACTGTCTAGTTTTCATATTGCCAAACATGTACTACACAGGCTGTCAAGAGGTAAAAGTCATCAACTGCCTTACTCAGCTTTGAACTTTATGAACTATGACAAGACCCACCAGGAAAGATGGCCCCACTAGTACAATAATGGCATGACTACCATGGGGGATCACCAACTTTTCTCTGGGTGGATTTAATCCCCGGTCAACAAGAAAGAATTCATGTCTGGTACTATAAATCTTGTCGACAACCCATGGCTTTGTGAGGCTGGAGTACCATAACCTTATGGGAAGAATTTTCTTCTGGTGTTCAGCTAAATTGATGTGGTACCAAACTGCCTTAAGTATATATAGCCAGCCATAGAGAAGTTTCTTTTGCCATGAATCAAGCTAAATTCAGAGACTTATGCCTACTCAAGATGCTGAGAATACATGACAGTTAAGTGTTCTGCCCGAAATAGAACATTTATACCATCTTCCCTCTCAAAAGCTCATAGGACATCTGGACAAAGAAGAGAGAAAGCATAAACACCAAAAGACCTAGAGAAAGGCTCTGAAATACTATCTCCTTAGTATGACACAGCCATTCCAATCATGACCCTATAGGAGCTACCGTGCACTAGGCCTACACAAAACTGGAACTTATAAACAATCATGTATTGAGGCAGGGTTCATGGGACTTGATCTTAACTATTGGCTACTGATGGATTCTATAGAGGGCATTTTTTGTCTTCAGTTGCATATCCAACAGTGGGTAATTCCACACTCATGGTCACAAAGCCCTAGTTAAACCCAGAGAGTCACAATACAAAACAAAAACATGCTGTTATGGTAGAAAGAGTCTAGTAGAAAGAAAGGGCAGTTGACAAGGATGGGAAGGAGACCAGAGAGGGTGGGTGTGAGAGTAATCATGCACTATACACAGGTATGAAATTATCAAAGAACAAACAATAAAAAATAATTTGGAGAGCAAAATATGTGGACACATTTATATGCATGCACATGAGTGATTTGCAAGTAATTATTTAGAAACTCTCTAATAACTCCCACTGGGACCATGGTACTCAGAAGAATGTCCATCCTATTTTAATGCTCACATCCAAATTCCCTTTGCTAATTTTCATACTAAATTTGGGATTCATAAAATAGTTTTTATGAGAAGGACAGTTTGGGATAGAAAGAAAGTCACAATGATGTGACTCCCAAAACTTACCCTTCCAACATGAAGGCTAAAGAGATGGCATTGAAGCAGGTCATAGATAATCTTCATAAGGCCTTCACCTAAACTTCATCTGCACTGAAGCCTAGCCACCCAGGCCTTAATGATAAGTGCTTATGACTGGACACTGAAGAATTTAGGTAAGGACACTCAACTATTGGAGTGTGAAATACTAAAGGATGTGCAGAATAATGACTGTGAACTTTGTGGCTAAGACATTGAAGGAATAGTGAAGGTTTAACAGCTATAAATAGAAACACCGTGTTAAGTATTAGGAAATCAGGGATTCCTTCAAGAGAAGGAACAACAGACATGGACTCAGCACAGCAAAAGAAAACAAAGGTTTTACTAGAAAGAAAAATCACAAAGAAGGAATACGTTTTGTTCCAATTTAGGCCTTATGATGATCCTTGAGTATCATGAAACCTTTCTCTATAAAATAATTGCCTCCTTTTAAAACCCTATATTCTCTTTTAAAACTGTGTCCATTTCAGGGGCAGATTCATATGCATTCTTTTCCCTTGGCTGACTACGTAAACAGCAATATTCCCAAACACCCAGATCTAGCACCCAAATCTTTTTTTCTGCTTGATCAAATTCCCTCAAGTTTGTGCAAACAAAAAGAACAAATTGGCTCAAAGAGAAGTTTTATAGTGAGGTGCTTTCCATTTTGTGAATGTCTTTGTATCCAACCCTTCGTTGGTAAGCAAGAAGATGATGCTTTCAGAACAAAGAAAAAGCCAAGTTAATTGAGAGCCTATTACATGCTAGAGACATTACAAACATATTTATTCTTTATGTGGCTTCATGAAGTAAGGGTTATACTGTCTCAGCTTACAAAGAAAACTGGAGGAACCTAAAGGATTTGTTCCAGGTAAGAACAAAAAGGAGAAAGAGACAGAATTCCAAGCAAGTGATGTCCCATTCTTAAGCCTTTGACATGGTCCTGTAGTTAATACAACCAAGAATCCAAGTATAACATGGTTTCCTCAAGGTGAAAGAACTACTTTGTAATCTGCATCAGAGAAAAACATCTCTATCTTAGCATCTTTGAGGCCAGGGCAGAAAGATAAGCAAAATAGTGTCTTAGGGTCTGGACTAGTAGCTCAGTGGTAGAGTTATTGCCTTGAATACTTTAGGACTTAGGTTCAATGCTGATAGATAAGACAGGTGAATTCAAGTTCTTTATTTACATTATTTTTCAAAGTCATTGTTTTCCAAATCTTGCCCAAGCAAAATAGCTGGACATTGAACTATATCTCTGAAGCTGCCAAGTAATTAAGTCAAATTCAGATGCTAAACATAAATATATCTCCCTCCTCTGAGTAGACATTTATCCTTTTGTCACCATCATAAGTTTTCTCAGACATTATTGAGGAATTCAAAATAAAGACTGACTTCACAACTCACTTGCTAGGTGACTTTCTACCTGTCACTTAAGTCTATAAGAAATAGTATCTTCCTATAATTAATCTTTAAGCTAGAACATATTGCTCAGTCTCGACTGACCTGGAGAAAAATACAATGAAGTGAAATTCCCCTTAGTTGAATATCCTCTCATTATGTCCACCTGCGGTAAGGTGAAAGCCAGAAATTATAAATCCCAAGTTATTCACATTAGTTGATATTTCTTCCTTGGAAGGGCAAAGAAAGAAATTCTCCTTGCCAATGTCTACATCATCCTGGTAATGTTATTTTGGGGAAGAGGAAGGAGCAGGGGTTTGTAAAAGAGGGGAAGCTGTTCTTCAGACACATCTACTTTCACTGCAGCAGAGCAGTGTGCCAGGGGTTTGAGTAAGAAGCTCCAGTCCTGCCAGACAAAGAAGGTGTCTGATTTTAAAGGTTTCCTTTTTAATATTTTACTTCCTTTTATTATTATTATTATTATTATTATTATTATTATTATTATTATTACATGTATATGTTGAGTCTGTCTGTGTTCACATGAGTGCAGAATCCAGAAGAGGACATCAGATCTCCTACAGCTGAGGTCACAGTTGTAATCTGTCTGTCATGGGCACTGGGAACTGAACTTGGGTCCTCTACAAGGGCAGCAAATGCTCTTAATCTCCAAGACATCTCTCCAAACTCTGACCTTAAAGGTTTCTGCAGGATGGGAAGGTCCTGAAAATGAGGGATCAGGTCTACTTAATATGTGACCTGTGCTATAGGACCAGATAAGCTAACAGGCCATGTGTAACTTAGGACACATGACTGGGGTCGCTCTCTGAATATGGGAGTGAGGCTTGGTTAATGTGTGACCCAAGTAACTTGACAGCAATCAGGCTTCCTCTGACCCTGGAGTGGCAGGGAACATGGTGTACATCTGCCTTGCTCAGAGCCCAATCTGCTTAGGGCCTGGTTGAGCCTATATTTCCCTCCCTTTTTTCATGTACATGTGTCTAGACCTTAGCCACTTTCTTTACTAATAAATTCATCCCTACTACCATTCTTTATCACCTTTTTATTGTTGTTGCTCAAACCTCATCATTTATTGCCAGAATATGAGAATCCATGAAATGAAATTTGAAACTTAAATGGTATCATTTGTGTGACACAGCATGCATGAAGTGAAAGAATTCCATTTCCATTGTGAAAGAATTGGCAATTCCATTGTGATGGGGGAGAAGAAAACAAAAGAGTGATGAAATTCACCCTTGGAAATGGCTGGGGAAAGTCAGTTAAGAGGTTCTTACATGAATTATTTTTAGATTTGTGTGTCCTGAGATTGATAGGAGATGGGAGGTAGTAGAAAGACCCAGGAATGAGGAGCTAAGAGAAACTTGTCTTATTTCTACCCTGCCATTGGCTTTCTATATGATCTTGAAGATTTTATTTTCTTTTATTGTGCTCAATTTTGTATCATTAAAGTGAGATAATAATCTACCTCAGATATATACCTTGAACCTCAGAATGATGCTAAGAAACATTATATTTGAGCATGTGTCAGGTTGTAAAACAATAATATCTGTCCATGTGAATCCCTATTGTGACAATTTATTTTAGTGACTTTAAGATGGATGGATGGATGGATGGATGAATAAGTGACAGATAGATAGATAGATAGATAGATAGATAGATAGATAGATAGATAGATGATACCACATACATAAGAGTACACACATGCCACTGCTGCCAGGATATAGAGGTCAGAGAACAACTTGTAGAAGTTTGTTCTCTCCTTCCATCATGTAGGTTCTGGGAAATGAACTCGGGTCTTCAGACTTGGTAGAATGTGCCCTTACATGGTAAGCCATGTCACCAAGACCTGTGTGTCTTTTAAACTATAGAAAAAGAAATGTTGTAAAAATGAGATTATATGCATTTACAGAGCTGGAGTCTAGAACCTGTTCTGTGTGCCCATATTGAAGGCTCTCTTGTTAAAGATTCTAAAAGCAAGTTTTAACAGAATACACAAAAACCCACCCATTTCGATATGAAAACAAATTGATCTAAACTACAACTTGTACTAACAATAGAGCTGAGGCAGGTAGAATCAAGTGCTTTTCCCAGAGTGAGTTCCTGAAGAACATGCTATGGTGACAAATTACATAGTTATGCATATTCTATCTCATCAGGACGCAAACCTTACTTCATGGTTTTAATAACACTGGCATTTCCTCCAACGGTGTATGTACACAGAAGAAATGTCATTCAATGGCACTGAGAAACCATACCAAGGTGACTGAATTTATTTTTTGTGGCCTTACCCAATCTCAAGAACTGAGCTTACTCTTATTTTTCTTTTTATTTATGGTTTATATAACAACAGTGTTAGCAAATGTTACCATTATGGTCACTGTAACCTCGGATTCCCGCCTACACACCCCAATGTATTTCCTGCTTCGCAACCTCTCTGTCTTAGACATCTGTTTCTCCTCCATCACTGTTCCAAAAGTCCTAGTGGACCTTCTTTCAATAAGAAAGACCATCTCCTTCAACGGCTGCTTCACTCAGATTTTTTTCTTCCACCTGCTTGGTGGGGCAGACATCTTTTCTCTCTCTGTGATGGCATTTGATCGTTACATGGCAATCTTCAAGCCCCTGCACTATGTGACCATCATGAGTAAGGGGCGGTGCACCACCCTCATCATGGCCTCCTGGGTGGGGGGCTTTGTTCACTCCATTGTGCAGATTTATCTCTTACTCCCACTTCCTTTCTGTGGACCCAATGTTGTTGATGGTTTCTACTGTGATGTCCCACAGATTCTCAAACTCGCCTGCACTGACACCTTTAATCTTGAACTCCTGATGATCTCAAACAATGGCCTGATCACTACACTATGGTTTGTTCTTCTCCTTATATCCTATACAGTCATCTTGACAATGCTGAGGTCACATACAGGGGAGGGGAAGAGAAAAGCCATTTCTACCTGCACCTCCCACATCACTGTGGTCACTCTACACTTTGTGCCCTGCATCTATGTCTATGCCCGACCATTCACTGCCCTCCCCATGGACAGAGCTGTCTCAGTCACCCTAAATAGTGTTGTTCCTGTTCTGAACCCAATTATCTACACCCTGAGGAACCAGGAGATGAAGTCAGCCATGAAGAGACTCAAGAAAAGACTCGTACTTTCTGAAGTAGAATAGAATGACTGGTTGTGGGAAAGGTAAACATAAAATTGAGTCCTTTTTTTTAACATTGGTACTTGGCTATGCACAATCAACTATAGTAATGTTGTATGTATTGGAAAGATCTGACTCATAAAATTGTTTGTAAGCACAGACATCAGTAGAATATTAAACAAGAAAGAAACTGGCAGAAAACAAGAACTAAACATGAAGTATAATAGAAGTGCTGAGGTGTCCCATCAATTGTCTTATGGTCACAGTTTGATTTGAGGCATAAGGGTTAACAAGGTCATCTTTCTCAAAACTGCAGGTCTCCAGCACTTATGTCTCCATTTGCTGGCAGTTACTCTATGACTCTATGAGCTAAACACTGTTCGTAATTTTAGCCTTCCTTTTTAAGTCAACACACACTTGTAATAAATGGTTTTTAAAGATTTTCTACCATCACTCACTTCCTATGACTCTGAAAATTGACTGTGAGTTTGACCTGCAGTCTGCCTTTGTAAAACCTTGACGTATAAATACATAAATTGAGAGAATCTAGAATTACTTTTTTATTACATTTAACATTCACCTTGTACATAATTGATTTGAGTGTTTGAAAAAATAAAAACATATCTAACACAATAAATTTCTTTTTATTTTCTTATGCATGCTGCTTTGTAGTTCCTTTACCATGGTATATTAAAATACAATAAAATTGTCAAATTAACATATATAATTGTCCTTTATAGTTTTAATATCTATATAGAACCAAACCCCTTTACTTATAGTAAATCTCACTTGAATTTATGGGATGGGAGAATCAAAGCCTTATAAAAATTGATTCCAAACTCAAGTCAGTCTTAGCCTTTTCCTATTTTAAGGATTGAGGTTGATTTTTTTTGACACAGGGTGCCCTGGAATGCACTGCCCTCAAACTCACAGTAACAGTTCTGTCTCAGCCGATCTGACACATGGATTATGGGTGTCAAAAGTTAGACTCAAAAACATTGCTAGACCTGTGCACACAACAGTACAATTACAATGCAGTCAACTAGTGTTTGCAGAAATGTGTTCATTCCAACTTTCACACAACCTACCTCCTGAATACAGAGAGCCCTGGAAACTAAACTGCATGTAATCACACACAGAAGAGCAAAATCATTTCCCTCTTCCTCCTTCTGTACCATTGTATCCAGAAAGACTGAAGTAAAGGGTCCATTAAAATGTACCTAATAATTAGTAATAGAGAATATCATAACTGATATTATTTGATATTAATTTATCAAAGACTTTGGGAATTAAAATTTTTGAGAGCTAGAAGATAATACTGTACACATACTGTATGTTGCATTGCTTCCTTGTGGGAGCAGCTGAAACCAAAACACACTGATATTTCCGTAGGAAGATGTGGAACTAGACCCAAATAGATAAAAGTATATACAAAGACTATCTCAGATAAAATTGTGCTACAAAGTCAGGTCAGAGTAAATAGAAGGTTTACTAGCATGAAATTATGTGATAGAGAAATAAGACATAAAATATGACATAAATGTGAAAGCTTATGCATAGCTTTTTTAGTTCAGTAAAAATTATACTGGAAGCAGCAGATTTATGGTAGGAATATAGCAAAACATTTAGAAGTGAAAATTATAATGAACTGAAAACTAAAAAAAGATCACACATAGACAGAGACAGAAAAATCGGTACACTATGTGATTGATGGACATGGAGAACGTGAATGAATGTGACAAATGCTAAGAATGAAAGAAGTTCCTGGAGGAAATAGTAGGAATGCAGAAATGACATTTTAGGAGATAATAGTTGAAAGATGCCCATAACTGATGAGTTATACAGATGCCCAGATTCAAAACATATCAAAACTGAATATAAAAACTGAGCTGAAATGAAAAATTCCTTGTGCTAACTCAATTGCACAATTAACAAGCAGAAGAAAGAATTAAAATTTTTGGGAACATGGTCACTGAAATTAGACAGTCTGAACTAGAAAAGCATGCCTGCACTTCATCTCTAAAAAAACCAAATCTGGGTCCTCGTGTTCACTAGATAGATGGTCTACCAACTAGGCTTATTCTCCAGCTCCTGTAATGGCTTTGCTTCTTTATGAGGCTCATAGAATACATTCTAAGTATTCTATGAGTGCAGCTCAGCCATACAGCATTTATCCAACACATATGAGGCCCTCAGTTTGATTCTTAAAGTTGACAATAAAAACAAACAGCTGTAACTCAATCTCCATTGGGCACAGTCTTTGTTGTCTTTCCATGTGCTCAATGGAAACCACTGTGCTAATGAGCTAATGGGTTTTCCTCACTGTTCTGTGCTGCCTCCCCACAATCTCACTATACTAATTCCACTTTAGTCAGAGTGGCCATCTCCCTCCATTCTCCTCATTCTCACAGCTGGAGAGATGGCTAAGCAGTAAAGAGAACACACTGTACTTGCAGAGACCTGAGTTTGTTTCACAGATCCCATGTTGTCCAAGAGGATCCAAGGCCTCTAGCATCCACATTTACCCATATACACACATGCACATGCACACAACCAGTAATTAAATAAATAAATATTTGCAAAGCTCACCACTTTCTCACTACCCTTTTAGAGGCTAACAAGACAGCACAGTGAAGGGTAGTCACTACTCTTTCAGAGGATCTGAGTTCTGTTCTCGGCACCAACATTAGTGCCTGAGCTATAACTTGAGCTCCATTTGAGTATGATGCTATCTTCCAAATTCCACAAGCACCTACACTCACTGATGTGCACACATTCATAACTTAAAATAAATGCTTTAAAAAGAAATAATCCATCGCTGTTAAGTTTCTATTTTTAACTCTGGCTTGTTGTGTTTATGTTTTATCAACTAAAATCATTCCATAATTTAATTTTTTGGCTTTTTCAGACAGGGTCTCTCTGTGTAGTCCTGTCTGTCCTCATTATGTAGAACAGGCTGGTCTTGAATTCTCCGAGCCTCCTGCCTCTGCCTCCCAAGCGCTAGTATTAAATTGTGCCATCACTCCAAGCTAATTTAATTTATTTTAAAATACAGCTGTCTTTCTGGGTGTTGGTAATGCACACTAGCACTCGGGAGACAGACACAGGCAGATCTCTGTGAGTTGGAGGCCAGGCTGGTCTAAAGAGCTAGTTCCAGGACAGTCTCCAAAGCAATAGAGAGAAGCCCTGTCTCAAAAAAACCAAATAATAATAATAATAACAGTATCTTCCCACTAGAATGTCAGAGAGATATGCATATGCCTCACTATCGCATTGCTAGTGCCTAAAGATGTGTGGAAACAGGAATTAATACCATTGGGCAGAGTAGAAATCATGTAGTTTGGGCTGGTCTCCATCTCACAATGATGTAGAGGATAGACTTAAACTCCTGATCCTTCTACTTCTGCCTGGAGTGCTAGGATTACAGGTGTGAACCACCATGCCCATTTTATGCAATTGAACCCAGAGCACCATGTGTGCTGGAGAGGTATTCTACCAACTGAGCTATATACCCAGACTTCAGCAATGACATTATTGAGTGAATACTAGATTTTACCATTTCTGCATGCTGAATATAGGCTAGAGACTCCGGAGTTCCTATAGCATTGCTTATTCTTTTCTTGGTTAAATGGCAAGTTCCTTCATCATAATCATTTATTCTTGCTCCAATTTTATTTTTATTTTGAAATTCCATTTTTATATAACAAAATATATTAACATGTTTATTCAAATTCTTATTCAACAAGGTATATTGCATAGCCTAAACGTTCCTCTTACTGTCACATTATGCTTAATTTGTGAAACCATAATCTCCTTGACAAAGGGGTACCCTTTGTTTATCCCATTCCTTTCTTCATATAAGCTGCTTTTTCATTAAATAAGATAGATGATGTCTGGGAAAGAAAGAAAAAAGTCAAACTAAGCGTCATTTAACCCTGGATCACTGTAGTGAGACAGAGATCACAGTCTTAGAAATAGCAACAAATTCAAGAGCCTCTACTGTTTGTTGCTTGATGAAGAGTGATGAAACCACTAGAGGTTCAGCCTTTCTCACTTCTTCACAGCTTGTTTCCGTGTTGCGATGATATACATATTCAAATGTACATCATTCATGCTTTTGGAAACATGAGAAAAAGAACCCAGAAATATTTTAGATCTGTGGTTTGGCGTGCTTTAACAGGGAAGAATAAACTGACAATTAAGGGATCTGATTGCTCTCCTACCATTAGATAACCTAGACATGGACTATGTAGTGGGTTTTTTTCCATAACAGGTTGCCATTTCTTCACACATCTGTGTCTTTCAGCAATAATTTAATAATTACCACTGAAATTCCATTACCACCAGTGAAACTAGCCTCTTCAATTCCACAGTTACCCTCCTCCTAGCTCTCATAATAGGCCTGAGACTAAGGGATCAGGATACAACATAGGTTCCCAGTGCAAAATGTTGAATATGCAATCAAATAGTCTCTCCTGTGGCCTCTAAGGAATTTGTACACCAGCCAAACTGTGTTGGGTGCATATACAAGCACATTCAAGTTTTGACATCATTTTAATGAATCCCATTGAAATTGCATCATCAAAACTAGAATCAGTTACTGCTGCTTCCCTGTCCAATGATATTCCTTTTGTCATTCTTACATTAAGCCTGAGGTTAAGGGATTTGAGCATAAGACAAGAACACTGTCCAAGTCCAAGAACCTCAAATAGGCAAATCCTTGAGCTTGCCATCTCTCTCCTGAAAATGGAGCAAGGATACTGAAATCTTCAGTAGCACATTTTTTTTCAAGAACTAATGATCTTGCATGTTGCACCAAATAGCCTATTATATTCACTTGAAGTTTTAGGATCAAAGGCAATCGGTGAAGACATTTAGTGAATATCTAGCATTAAGGTTGTGTGTGCTGAAATTCAAATGTTGTCATTGATTGTGCTTAACCAAGTCTACTTTGAATATTTTCCAGGGATATCAGACGCTTCAGACCAAAAATGATCATCTCACTGACAAACACAACAGAGGTGGACATCAAGCATTGGAAATGCAGGTGTGTTTAAAAGGATGTAGAATTGTGGCACACTATATAAAAGTCACCCAGAATTGAGAGTCCTTCAGTTGCTTACAGTGTAGAAACTACATGTTAAAACCAGTGTAAGGAGTTTCTGTCAGATAAGCTTCTTCAGACAGATATTTTCAAATGCCACTGTGAGACAATATGTAAAACTATACAGTCTGAAGTTGGAGGGGAGGGGCAATGCGTCTCCATTCTGTTTCTATCTCCTCTTGATCATGCAAGCCTGTTTGCATGAAATACATACTTAGGAGACAGTAGAGTATAAACCCATCATTCGTTTATCAAACAATACCTGAGAACCATGTAATGCAACAATGAAACGTATATTAATGAGGAAAAGGATCGTCTGTTACGTAGAAAAGTCCTTTCATTGCACACTCCCCTACACTGAGAGACTACGGTGGTGTGGGTGTGTGTGTGTGTGGGTGGGTGTGTGTGTGTGTGTCTGTGTCTGTGTTCTCTGTGAGGCTGTGACATTTTACCACTGACTGATGTTATTTTTCCTCCTCTGTTATTCTTCCAGACAGTGACAATCTGTGTCTCCTCTAGAAACACTCCTGATACCAGCCCTAGATAGAACACTGCTGGGGTTCCCATGGCTGTGGATAGACTGAAATACATCTATTTCCACCAGATTGAACATTTCTCCAGAGTTAAACCTTCGCTGCAAGTGTGTCTGTGTTGTGAGTATAAGCCCAACCCCAACGGTGCTTCAAGCACCACCAACTGTGTGAAAACGGACTGAAGGACTAAATGCGTACCTCTGAAATTGCTAATAAACTCAGAGTATACCTCTAAAATTCCTAATCAACTCTGTGAGGAATGTGATTGACTCTAACTTGAGGAAGACTGGTTCCATTTTCTGAACATGGTCTCTGCTGCACAGTCTTATGGGAACTCCTGCAGATGTGTAATACACTAGGTTGTTTTTGTTCTGACCCCACATTTATCCAGAAACCTTACAATTGTTTAAACAGAAAACTCATTTGAGACTTTTTTCCTACTACCTTTACTCTAAAATTGAATTAAGGAAATAGCACAATCCTGCTGAATTCTTGTATAATTACTGTTGTAAGACACCAAATGGCTTTGAAAATGAGCATAATCATACTGAATTTCACAATGTAGCAATGTATTGAGTTTGGGGAAATTAGTTTTCCTGTCTTTCTTCAAGTACTAAAAATAATTAAAATACCCTTCTTTGTAGAAATACACAAGAGAGTCATTCACAAGATACCTCCGCCTTAGAGATGAGAAGACTATCAAGAAACCATAACTCCACAACTGCTCTTTCTCGGCAAGCTACAAATGCATATGTTTACAATGACAGGAGAGGAGAATGAGGATGGCAACAGGACAGAGAAGCAGCTCTCCAGGTGGCACCTTCCCTTTGGCAGAGGCTGAAATGGGGAACCCACAGTAAGAAGCTACACCTTCTTCAGTCCTCACCCTTGACCCAGCTTCCTCCTCCTCCCTGATTGCTCCGATCGATACGGTCCATATGGTTCACAGCTGATCGTTCAGAAACCCTATCGGTCAGCTAATCAGGGGCAGAGTATGGAGGAGTAAATCCAGTGCTATCCTATCTTGGTACAGTGTCTGCACTTTCCCCTTTCTCTACAAATATAGCTCCCCCTTTCAGGGAAATAAATAATGTTTCAGATGTCCAAAACTTCACCTGTCCTTTGTCCAAATGTGATCTGTACAAGGTAGAAAATTAATAATAATGTTAACAAAATGGGGACAGTTAAACTCAAGAACCTGATGATGGTGCTTCCATTTAATGTTCTTAAAAAGATAACCAGAGACTACCAAAGTAAGATAACTGATCAAGAGACTTGAATAGATTTTTTTTTTCACTTTTAATTGTGTTCTTGTGTTTAACCCATTTACATGAAATAGTTTCTTGTGATGAAGATGGTAGAATAGTCCCTCAGTATTGGATAATGATTTTCTTTTTCTTTAATTGAATTTTTGCTTTATTTTTACAGACTGACCAGTTTTCCCCATCCTCCTCTCCTCCTATTTCCTCCCCCTTACCTCCCTTCTACACCTACCCATCCACTCCTCCTCCACCTCCATTTGAATAAAATTTATTAAAACAGAAAACATTGGTAAAGCATTAAACTGTACCTCAGAAATGTTTTCTTTTTAAAATATGATGCTTAAGTGTCATTACCTATTATATTTTCTTTCCTAACATTGCTCTGCAGGAAAATAAGTAATGACTCATTTTGCAAGTGGTAATTTGATTTGAACACCAAATTGATTACAGTATTTAAAATGTGGAAAGCTTGACCACTTTTAAGTGCTATGGCAAAACAGAAGAGCTCAATTTCATCCTAAGAGGTTAGAAAGACAAGATAAACAGAGGCTCGAGACAAAACAGCCCAGAAAGGCAGTGATTTCATGATGATGGAAAACTACACCAGAATCAAAGAACTTATTTTCCTTGGCCTGACCCAGAGTCAAGAAGTGAGTGTGTTGCTGTTTCTTTTCCTTCTCCTGGTGTACGTGACAACTCTGCTGGGGAACCTTCTCATCATGGTCACTGTGACCTGTGAGTCTCGCCTTCACACCCCCATGTATTTCTTGCTCAGGAATTTGTCTATTGCTGACATCTGCTTTTCCTCCATCACTGCACCCAAGGTTCTGGTGGACCTTCTCTCACACAGAAAGACCATCTCTTTCAATGGCTGTCTCACTCAGATGTTTTTCTTCCACCTTATTGGAGGGGTGGATGTGTTTTCTCTCTCAGTGATGGCTCTAGATCGATACGTGGCCATCTCTAAGCCCTTGCACTATGTGACTATCATGAGCAGAGGCCGTTGCATTGGCTTAATAGTGGCCTCCTGGGCAGGAGGCTTTGTCCACTCCATTGTGCAGATTTCTCTCTTACTGACACTTCCATTTTGTGGACCCAATGTTCTTGACACTTTCTACTGTGATGTCCCCCAGGTCATCAAACTTGCCTGCACAGACATTTTTGTCCTGGAGCTGCTAATGATTTCCAATAATGGCTTGGTTGCTACTCTGTGGTTTATGCTATTATTGGTGTCATACACAGTCATTCTGATGATGCTTAGGTCTCAGTCAGGGAGGGCAGGAAGAAAGCCATCTCCACCTGTACCTCCCACATCACTGTGGTCACCCTGCACTTTGTGCCCTGCATCTATGTCTATGCCCGACCATTCACTGCCCTCCCCACAGATAAAGCCATCTCTGTCACCTTCACAGTCATCTCCCCTCTGCTCAACCCTTTGATCTATACTCTGAGGAACCAGGAGATGAAGTCAGCCATGAGGAGACTCAGGAAAAGACTCGGGCCTTCTGGTAGAGAGGAACAATAGCTCCTCTGAATAACCACATTTGGAAACATTTGTATGTGGAATAAGATTTATTCTTTATACTGGTCATTTCCCTTCTCACAGTGGTCTAACACAGCCTCAAACTAATAGTTCTATTTCTCCTGTATATTTTCAGTTTGTCTGATATTATCACATAGAATCGCCATGTAAACTTCAGTGGAATCTGTGAAATATGAAGAAACAGATACATGGAAAAGATCATTGCACACTGTTATCATACTTACATTTTGCTTTGGGTTTTGTTTTGTTTTCTGAGACAACTTTCATTCTGCAGGCCTGTCTACTCTAGAACTCATTATGTAGCTTAGCTAACCTCAAAGATCCAGACACCTTCCCATCTCACCCTCCTAAATATGGGATTAGATCTGTGAACCACTACACCCAACATGATTTTCATGTTTAAAAGTTAAACTTGATTTCTTATTCATTTATGTTTGTTTGTTTGTTTGTTTGTTTTTTGTTTGTTTGTTGTTATTTTGGTTTGGGTTGGGTTGGGTTTTGGTTTTGGTTTTCAAGACAGGGTGTCTTTGTTTGGCCTGGTTGACCTGTAACTCTCTCTGTAGGCCAGGCTCCTTCTCAAACTCAGAGATCTATCTGCCTCTGCTCCCTGAGCACTGGGATTAAAGGTGTGCACCACCACTGCCCAGTTTAACTTGATTTCTTGAACAGACACATATTCATGGAAGCCAAAGGAAACAGAAATAACTGAGTCAGAAAATGCTGTGACTTCACACTCATAGCCCAGGTTCCATTTGTCTAAGTCAACAATGTTAAAATCCATGAACACAATAGTATAACTACAATGCAGTCAAGTAGTATTTGTACAAACATTCCAAGTTCCAATCAGCCTATGTTGTTAGTACATGCAAAAAGCCCTGGATGCCTGACCTCAGTGTAGTCATGTACAGAAGAGCAAACAGCATTTCCTCCTTCCTCTGTATTATTGTACATAGGAAGACTGGGGTAAAGGATTCAGTGAAATTTATCTAAAAGCTAATAATAGTGATTATCATAACTGCTAATAATACAGGATCACATCCCCATATTTAACTCATTGGAAGTAGGCTTTGGAAATTAGTATTTCTTATATTTAGAAATATTGCATATATTGACATTGCATTATTTCACTGTGAGGAACAGCTGAAGAGCAAATACTTTATTATTTCCACATGAAGATGCTGAGAGTACTCCCATCAGATAAAACAATATATATGAAAACAGCATGGATCCAAATTATCTAATATCAAATATTGTTATAATAGTTCAGGACATAATAAATTTTACTACAAAAGATTTTAAGTACTAGAATAATGAATTAAATAACATAAATATAAATGTTTAGAGAAAAAATTTAAAGGACTTTTTTGTAAAATACTGTCCTGGTTACTTCTTATCAGCTTGACCCAAGCTAGGATCATCTGGAAAGAGGGAATCCTGATTGGGAAAATTTATCCATAAAACTGGCCTTTGGCAAGTATGTGGAAGATACTTTTAGTGATTGATGTGTGAGGGTCCAGACCACTGTGGCCTTGACACATCTGAGCAGATGGTCCAAAGCTGTTTAAATAGACAAATTGAGGAAACCATGAATAACAGGCCAGTAACCATAAACCCTCCAAATGGTCGCTGCTTCAGTTCTTGTCTCCAGGTTCCTACCTAGAGTTCCTGCCCTAACTTTCCTCAATGATGGACTGTAATTGAGACATGGAAGCCAAATAAACCCTTTACTCCACAAGGTGCTTTTGGTCAGAGTGGTTTTATCACAGCAAGAGAAAGCAAACTAGGACAAATGTGAATCAATATAACACTGGAAGCAAAGGTAGGCAAAAAGAACCAAGCAGAACATCTAGAAATGAAAACTATAATGAACTGAAGACTGAAAAGGGATCACACACACAGGCAGTAGAATAACACACAAAAAGGTGGTTAATAAACATGGAGAACAAAGTGAGTGAACATAACAAATGCTAAGCATAACAAGAGTTTCTGTAGAAAATGGTAAAAATGAAGAAATGCTGCTTCAGGAGATAATAGCTGAGAACTTTTTACAACTTCTCACAAATGCAAAACATATGAAAACAGAATGCATAAATGAGATGTTCCTATGAGGATTCAATTGCACAGTTAAACAGATAGAAGAAAAAAATCAAGAAACTTGAAATTAAGTCCATTGTAATTATATAGTCTGGATTTGACAGGCACACCAACATTTAATCTCAGAAGCTCCCAACCATGCAGACACCACAATGATCTTACATTATTATCATAGCTTATTAGATGAAAGATATGCAGGCATCTTTTTAACTGACCCAGAGCTTATCAGATAGAATGCCACAGGACCATTCAGACATAGATACAGCATCGCCTCTTCTCTACTGCACAAACATGAGAAAGTAGTTGAAGCTCATTGAGGAGGTGGGCATGATTACAAAGTGGAATGATGTTAACACTATAAAGAATCAAATATATATGAGTATAAAATTCAAAGGTTCGGTAAAGTAAGGTACTAAACCAGAGGTGAGGGCCGATATAAAATCATCCTAGAGACATAGCGTGATTGGGCTTTCAGAGCTTTGCTTCAGTCAAAAATTACTTAGTACTTGCTGTATGCAACAATAATAAATCAATCAATACTTTGAGAGAAAACATAAATTGTACAATCTGAGAAGCAAAGAGATAAGCAAAGAGAAATGAAGAGAGTCATAGACACTTGTGAGATACCATGAAGCAAAACAACCTATTCATGACAAGAGTCCTAGGATAAAAATAACAGGAGAAATGAAAAAGGAATATTTAAATGAGTAATGGACTGAAACTCCCAACTTTTGTTATAGATCTAATATATATATTGTATATATAGATAGATAGATATAGATATATATACATATATATATCAGATGTATATATATTCACACATATACTGTGGCTGGGACGCTGGGATGTAAAGTGAATAAATTATATTTCCAACAAAAACAAGGGAAAGAATTAAACATTATCTAATAAACAAAATAGATTATATATAAGATCTTTTACTACAAAAAAAACTAATGAAACTTCTAGATAAAACTGCTTTTAGAGTTAAAAAAAAGACATAGGACAGGTAAAGACTTTCTTTTTTTATAACTATTTACTTATTTATTTATTTGGCAGCAGTTTGCCCCTCTCTCTTCTCCTCCCAGTGCTTCCTCCCACCCCACCCCACCCCACCCCCGTTCCCACACCCAATCCACTCCTTCTCCATTTCTGTTTGGTAAAAGAGAGGACTCCAATGGATAGCAACTAAACATGGCATATCTGTAGTGAGATAATCACTTTGTCTGCTTCTGTGGCACTGAATAAACATCTGTTCAGCCTGTTTGTTTATCCTGATCCCTTATTAAACCACGATACATATCAAGTTGCAGTAAGACTAAGCACTGCCCCCCCACTGTGTGTTAAGGCTGGGCAAGGCAATCCATTATAAGGGGTAGGGTCCCAAAAGCCAATAAAAGACAGCCCCTGCCTCCACTTTCACGAGTCCCACAGGAGAATCAAGCTACACAACTGTAACATATAAGCAGAGTGCCTAGGTCAGTCCCATGCAGGCAACCTGGTTTTCAGTTCAGTCTCTGTGAGCCCCCATGAACCCAAGTTAGTTGATTCTGAGAGTTTTCTTGTGGTATCCTTGACTCCTACACTCCTTTCTTCTCCTCTTCTGTAGATTCCCTAAACTCCACTGAATGTTTGGCTGTGAGCATCTGCATCTATTACCATCAGATGCTGGATGACTCCTCTCTGATGACAATTGGGGTATGCACCAATCTGGTCACAGAAGATTGCCAGTTCAGGCTACATATCAACTATTGCTAAGGATATAAGCCGGAGTCTTCCTTATAGATTTGTGGGAGATTCCCTTCACCCGTTTTTTATCTGATCCCAAAACACCCTTTCCAGGTGGCAGGAAATAATCAAGCTGAGGGCTGAAATCAATAACATAGAAACAAAGGGATAAACACTTTCTAATAAAACTCTGGTTGCTTAAGAAGTACAAAAACATTTAATAAATTGAAATTTATAAAGCTGAAAGGCTTTTGTAAAGCAAAGGAAATAGCCAACTAAATAAAGAGGCTGCAAACACGATGGGAAATAAACTTTACTAGCTATAAACTGTCAAAGCATTAATATATCTTGAATGCACAAAGAAATAAAAAAAACTAAACATTAAGAAAATACATGGGTCAGGCATGATGGCATATGCTTTTAATCCCAAAAGCCATGCGGCAGCAGCAAGTGGATAATCAATTCAAAGACAACACAATAGCATACAGTATCCAGACTCTCTGTGTATTTTCCATTTTTATGTGGCTTTTTTATCACTCTATTTCTTTTACTTCTATTTCTTCATTTATTGAAACAGGGTTTCTCTGTGTAACTTTGGCTGTCCTGGAATTCACTCTGTATACCAAGTTCATTTGAAATCACAGAGATTTTTTTGGCTCTGCCTCCCGATGTCTGGAATTAAAGGCATGTGCCACCACACCCAGCTATTCTCTTTCTGTTTTTTTTTTTTTTTTTTTCCCTCTCTCAAGCCTATGTATATTTTAAACACACTGTAAACCTTTAGAGGTTTTTCTTTATCTTAATCTGTCTTTACTGTAAGTCTTTATCTTTTTCTGGCCACGAGTCTTTTTTCTGCTAAACAACAACATTGCTTAAATGAAAGCCACAGCTGTTTTAGCCACCTTCTATCCAAGATGGCTGGGAGAGGGGGACCAGCACGTTTTCCACCAACACTGAGAGCTGTGCTCACTGCCTTGGTCTACGCTGCCATCCAGCAGCATGCTGCCAGCTTGGCGATGTGGTCACTGTCACTGCCAGCTGTCATACACACCACTGAATTGTTAGCAAGGCTTCTTAAAAGTCCTGCGGTTTTTTGCAGCTGATTCCTAGACAGGAAACCTTCCTTAAAGGAGGCACACAAGTCTTTGCTTGTCTCTAGCAAAAAAAAAGAGCCCACCCGAGAAAACTGTTGCTACCAAGAAGCCTTGCTTGTCTCTGTTATTTTGTTACAAGCACTTCTGCCAGCCTGGTCCCAGAGCCGCATTAGCCCCAAACAACTCTTTATGGTGGAATTGGCCGGGGGTGGATGGGAAGGAGATAAGAGGGACTGTATGATCATAATCATAGTATGCTACATATATTATCAAATTGTCAAATGCTATTCTTAATTAATAAAAAAGAACAAAATGCAAGGCACAATGATGCATATCTTTAAACAGTACTCTGGAAGGAGAGGCAGTCAGATATCTCTGAGTTCCAGGCCAGCTTAATTACAGGGCACAGTCCACAGCAGCCAGGACTACATAACCAGACTCTGTCTCAAGCAAATAAATTAAAATAAAATTTAAATTTAAAAAGACAATATGATGGGGCTGGAGAGACAGCTCAGTGGTTAAGAGCACTGACTACCCTTCCAGAGGACCTGAGCTCAGTTCCTAGCACCAGAATGGCAGCTCACAAAGATAATTCCAAGATCTGATACCCTCACACAGAATTACATGCTGGAAAAACACCAGTGCAAATTAAACAAAATTAATTATGTTTTTAAAAGATAATATGATAATATAAAACCAAAACAGCTACAATCATCATAAGAAATGAATAAAACATCTATGACAATGGAACACCAATATTCTCATTTATCAGTTATATGTATTAAAAGTCAATCATTATTCACCCAAGGCAAAAAACACATTGTACTCTAAAAGAACATTCTCTTTATTGCTTTGAATCATGTGCATTTGTGTGTGTACCTGAGTGCAGGTGCCTTCAAAAACCAGAGGAGTCAGTTCCCCATGGAACTTGAGATTGAGGTGATTGTGAGCCAACTAATATGGATGCTAGGAACTGAACTCAAACCCTCCAGAAGATTAGTGTGTACTCTTAAACACTGAGTCATCTCTCTAGCCCCAGAAATTATTTTATTTTTGTTTATTTGTGTGTTTTATGCATATGAGTGTTTTCCTGCCTGTTGTGTCTGTGCATTCTCTGCATATGTAGAGGCAAGAAGAGGGCATTAGAGTCCCAGGCACTGAAGTCACAGATGGTTATGAGCCTCCATGTGAATTCCCAGAATCAAACAGAGGTCCTTGAAGAACAGCCAATGCTCTTGTCTGCTGAGCCCTCTCATCTTTCCAGCCCTAGATTTTATATTTTCTGCATGCTCCTTGCTGTCATGGCATCCCCAGAATAGATGGTAAACTGCAGGCCTAAGCCAAAACAAATCCGTCCTTCTTTAAGTTGTTTTTGTCAGGGATTTTGACACAACAATGGGACAATTGAATAGTCAGCTTTCATACTTTGTGAGAATAGTAATTATCTAAAATATACTTCCTTGCAAGGTGACAGTTATCTCTACCCTGTATTGGTCCTTTTCTTCTCTTTGTGTCTGCTGCTTTTCATTTCAGTTGCCACATGGTAACAGAGACAGGAAAAGTAGGACTAAGGATTCACTTGTGCTTGGATCACAGTGGGAAAGCAGGCTTCACAGCCTTTGAAAGAGCAACAACCAAAGATTCACATCTCAACTGTGTTCTGGAGCCTCTTACCTTACATTAACACAAAGCAAGTGCTATTGTGTGGACAGTTGCTGTATATGTTGCACTTACAAACTTAGCTTTGTCTAGCTCTCTCCAACGTAGATGGTTTTACAGGGCATCATAGAGTTGACAGGTATACCTTTCTAAGTATACTCAATGGCATCCATAAGAGGTGGACACCCAGACTCAAGAGCCATATTAGTCTATGCTTGATGAGGAAACTAAGTAGTATGAAACTGCTTGCGATCCAGTTCTGTTTTTCTAACTTCTTGACTTTTATCCATGAAAGTAATATGGGCAGTTAGGGCTGGGGAGATGGTTCAGTGGTTAAAAGGACCCAGCTTCAATTCCCAGCACCCAGATGGTAGCTCATGTAACTCATCTGTACTCCAGTTCCAGGGCATCTGGCATCCTCACACAGCACACAAGCAAAACATGCAAGCAAAACACAGTTGCATTTAAAAAAACAATTTAAAAAGAAATATGGGCATCCAAATATACAAACTTTCATACTTCTAAAGACATGAAGAATGACCCTGGAAATGTTCTAAAACATGGACTGGAATGTTTTAACCAAGAACTGCTTAAGCTTTAGAATAAGGGCATTCAATTTTCTGACTTGGTAGCCTGAATAAAAACATTGCTTTTTTTCATAATAGTCTCTGTTTACACATGGCTGTTTACACATGGGTGATAACAATTTAATAACCCCCACTGAAACTAACCAGCAGTGATGGAACTGGCCAGTTGATTCCCACTAGCTTGCCCAACTATATACTTAGCTCTCATAATGAGCCTGAGACTAAGAGACCATGACATGACACAGGAGTCCAGTGCAAAATTTTAAAGATAGAAATCAAAGAGATTTCTTGTACTTCCTCTAAAGCATTTGGACACCAGCCAACATGTGTGAATATGCGTGTGTTGATAACATTTTAATGATTCCCATTGAAATTGCATAATCAAAACCACAGACGGTTACTTCTACTTTCCTGTCCAGTGACATTACCTTTGCCAGGCTTACATTAAGCCCGAAGCTGAGGGATTCCAACGTAAGACAGGAACACAACAGAAGAACCTTAAAGATGTAACTCCTTGAGTTTGCTGTCAAGGAAAATGGAGCAAGGTCACTAAGATAGTCGATCGTGCAAAGGACTTTACCTTCAGAAACACATCTTTCAAAGGCTAATGTCAACAATTGTACACTGAACCTAATATATCATTTTATCTGTAGTTTTAGGGTAAAGGAAGTAGGTAAAGATATGCAGCTGCTAGTAAGGGTTGTGTGCATATTGAAATAGAGATGTTGAATTGATTGTGTTTAACTAATTTAACTTTAAATATTCCCAGGGATATTAGCAGTTTCGGACCAAAGACAGTAATCTTGATGACAAGCAACAAAGGTAGGTGTCAAGTACTGGAATTAAGAATTCAGGTGGTAGCCTGAGTCTAAGACAAGGCGTTAGGCAAACGCTAGAGCTTTTCAATTGTTTAGTATGTGGCTGCCACATGTTAAAATCAATGCAAAAAGTTTTTGGATAAATGCAATTCTTCTAATTTTTTTCAAATGACCTTGTGACACAACATGTAAAGATACATATGTTGGATCTGAGAGAAGGGAGAACAATGTGTCTCCAGTGTGTTTCCATCTCCTGCTTATGAAATTTTCCTTTCTCAAAATGCATATGCAGTAAGTAACATGCTTGGATCAATCATTCATTGAGGTGACAATACCTGAGAACCATGGAATTCAATAATGAAACAATTACTGATGATAGTGAGGCAAGGAATGATGTTACTAATAAAAAAATCTCCTTTCTTTCCACGCTCGCCCCCACACCGCCAGCCCACTGCACTGCCTTTCTCTGTGTTCTCTGGATGGCTGTATCATTTCACCAGTTATTGGTATTACTTCTCTGCTTCTGTTATTGGAATGCATCCAGACAGGAACAAATTTTTGTCTCCACTGTTAAAATTTAAAACTTCCTATAGCCACCCAAAATAGGGCCCTACTGTGCTTTCTTTAACACTGGGACATCATTGGTTGGTCCCCATGGCTGTTGATGCACTTAAATATTTGAATTTCCATCAGACTGAACAATGCTCCAGAATAAGCCCTTGGTTGCACTTGTGTGCAATATAGCTAGCATAAGTCCAGCCCCAAGTGTCCTGAAAGGACAAAAAACTATATGAGAAAAGACTTAAGAAAGTATTGACTAAATGTATACTTTGGAAGTTCCTAATAAACTCAGGGTTAGGGATACAATCAAAACTAATTTGGGGGAGTCCGGCTCTATTTTTTTTTTTTTTTGAACATCAGATTTGGGTACACAGCTTTAGGGGTGCTGCAGATGTGTGAGAAACAGTTGTCTATGATGTAACCAAGTTTATCTGGAAATTTGTGACTCTACATTTAAGTAGCCAGTCTGGAAGACTTTTCTAGTGTCTTTACACTAAAATTCAGACAAAGAAATCTTCTTCAACAATTTGCTGAGAGCTTCAAGAGTGATTGTTCCAATAAATAGAATAGCTCTGGAGCTGAGTCCCAACATACAACTCTTGAAATTTTGTGGAAGTGTAGGCTCTTTTCATCTCTTTCTCCATCTACTGGGACTAAGTAAACACTGCTCCTTCAAAAATGCATAAAAGAACAATTCACCAGACTACTTAGGCTTGAGACAAATAGACCCTCCAGATCATCATGAGTCTCCTATGGCTTTTTCCCAAAACCTACAAATGGACCTGCTAATGATGCCAACTGGAGAGAGGGAGCAGAAACAGAGGAGGGGAGAGTAGGTTCCTACTTGAGTCCTATGTTTATGACAGAGGCTAAAATTGGAAACATGTGTTCAGACCCAGGAAAGCTTCATCCTTTTTCAATCCTATAGTATATCACATGAATCTCCCCCACCCACTACCTCCTACACAGACACACAGACACACACACACACACACCACAAGCACACACACCACAAACACACACGCCACAAGCACACACACCACAGACAAACACACATATATATACACACACCACAAATATACACACACACCATGAACACACACACGCACACACCACAGATACCACAAACACACACATACATATATGTCACACACATGCATACACACACAGTTTCCTTCTCTTCCCTGCTTGCTCAAACTGATACTTTTGACCGCTCACAGTTCACAGTCCCATGATTCATTTAGCTAATGACACAATAAGAAAGGGGGGGACCTATTCCTGGGGTTTTCTCACAGAGGGCTCGGCACTGCCTGTCATTAAGCACATAAACCCTGTCTTTGGTGAAAACTAGATGATCTTTCAGGAGAATTCCAGATTCTCTACATGTTCATATCCGGGAGTCTCCCTGTACAATGAAGAATATAACTGATAATAGTAATAACAAATTAGGGAAAGATAACTTGAAAGTGGTCCTTCTACTTTTTCTTAGGGAAGCCAGAATCTTTGATCCTCAAGTAGCATAACTGACAAAGAGAATCACACAGATTTCACTAAAGCAAAACAAATTGAGGGATGTGAAGAGATTGCCTTAGACCATTGGAAGTTTGATACCAAAAGCATCAAAATGAACCATGATTAATTTTTTCTGTTATGAATATTCTAAGTGTCACTACTTAATACATTTTTCAGTGGGGTAGTTTAATTATCAAACTAAAATGTGGACAATCTATTTCAGGTGCTATAGCCAAGAAGAAATGCTTCTGATTGTATCCTAAGAGCTTAGGAAGACAAGATAAACAGCCAGAGGCTCGAGACAAAACACCAAAGAAAGAGTGTGATTTTATGGAGATGGAAAACTACACCAGAATCAAAGAACTTATTTTCCTTGGCCTGACCCAGAGTCAAGAAGTGAGTGTGTTGCTGTTTCTTTTCCTTCTCCTGGTGTACGTGACAACTCTGCTGGGGAACCTTCTCATCATGGTCACTGTGACCTGTGAGTCTCGCCTTCACACCCCCATGTATTTCTTGCTCAGGAATTTGTCTATTGCTGACATCTGCTTTTCCTCCATCACTGCACCCAAGGTTCTGGTGGACCTTCTCTCACACAGAAAGACCATCTCTTTCAATGGCTGTCTCACTCAGATGTTTTTCTTCCACCTTATTGGAGGGGTGGATGTGTTTTCTCTCTCAGTGATGGCTCTAGATCGATACGTGGCCATCTCTAAGCCCTTGCACTATGTGACCATCATGAGCAGAGGCCGTTGCATTGGCTTAATAGTGGCCTCCTGGGCAGGAGGCTTTGTCCACTCCATTGTGCAGATTTCTCTCTTGCTGACACTTCCATTTTGTGGACCCAATGTTCTTGACACTTTCTACTGTGATGTCCCCCAGGTCATCAAACTTGCCTGCACAGACATTTTTGTCCTGGAGCTGCTGATGATTTCCAATAATGGGATGCTTACCACACTGTGGTTTTTCTTGCTCCTGGTGTCCTACATGGTCATATTATTATTGCTGAGGTCTCAGTCAGGGGAGGGCAGGAAGAAAGCCATCTCCACCTGTACCTCCCACATCACTGTGGTCACCCTGCACTTTGTGCCCTGCATCTATGTCTATGCCCGACCATTCACTGCCCTCCCCACAGATAAAGCCATCTCTGTCACCTTCACAGTCATCTCCCCTCTACTCAACCCTTTGATCTACACTCTGAGGAACCAGGAGATGAAGTCATCCATGAGGAGACTAAGAAAAAGACTTGGACCTTCTGATGGAATAGAGAAGTAACTTCTACCTGTTTCCCACTTTAAATGTTTCAAGCATAATTAAACTCTATTTTCTTTTTTGTTTTGTTTTGTTTTGTTTTTATGAGGCCAAGAGCCTTACTGACACAACAGGCACTTTACAATGAACCCATGAGAGTCTGCCTTCTCTGGGAAGACAGTGTCTATACAAACTCTCGGGTATTTTCAGTTCAGAACCCAAGCTCTCCTTTTCACAGCAGCTCTTAGATCTGCATTTGCCCAAATAGCCCCTCACCTTTTCAAACAGACAGTGCATACAAGTACACCTGACATAATCTGGCCAGTCAGTGTGATAGCCAAGTGTCAATTCTGTGTTACTCTGTAGCTAAAGGCAGAGACACCAATCCTGCAAAGAATTTAGGAAATAAGAGGATTTCTTCCCCCACCTTAAAAGGAAAATACATTTCAGCAGATATGTTTCCTGAAATATGTAGTTGGGAGCTGAGGAATATGGTCCATTGTCAGACCCTTCTTCACCAGCCTGAGCACCCAAAATTCTTCTTAAGGTAACATGATTCTTTTTTTTTAAACAGTCTTTCTTGCTGTTAGAACTATTATAATGTAGCCTAGTCCTCCTACAGATAAAGCCTTTTGGGGCCACTGGAGTAACACTGCGCTACTGTTTTCTGTGGGCTTCTCAAACCCTTTATAAATGTACTTCACAAACAGGCCAATGCCGTTTCTGTCCAGTAACTGCACAGCCTGCTCAATTTCGCTGCTCTTAGATTTTGTGAGAACTTTAATTCAGCACTACACCCTGGGCTCGGTCCTTCACAACTTGATTCTTGGTATTGATTGGAGAGTTCCACAAGGCTTCATGGAATGCCCCAAGCCTGTCCTCTTGCCACAGGAGCCCATCCACCTCGGTGCCGCCGCTGCCTCCTCTTCCTGCTCCTCCACGAATTTGTTCTCGTCAAACTGGTCAATGTCCACCAACAAAAACCTGAGGACGGTGTGTTCCTGCGGCTGCCCAGCTGGATAAATTCCACTCCCCCTCAGCACAGGGCAAGAAGCCACAACCAGGCAGCTCCTGCCCTCCTCCATGCGCGGCCGCCTTGCCCCATAAACTCTATTTTCTATGCTGCCTTGTCATTTCTCTTATTCTGATATATTAAGATACCATAAATAAGTTTATCAAGTTGATAGGTCTTATTATCCATGTACTTTTACAGCTTTTAGAATCGTGCCTAAACCATTGAGGCTATAAGTAAATCTTGCTGAAATCTGTAGGATTGAAGGATATAAACAAATGTTGAGTATGACTCCGAAGTCTATTAAAGTCTTTAACATTCATTTCTTTCCTTTAGTTTTATTTTCAACATAGGATCTCATTCCGTTGCCTAGACTAACCTGATACTCACTGTGTAATCCAGGGTATCTTCCAAACATCAACCTTCTTGTACAAATGCTAATGCTGCAGATGTGTGCCAAAACACAGTGTAATTTCAATATCTTAACTCCAACTTTGAGTTTGTGTATCAATGAGGCTTTATTTATAAAGACTAAAATTTGAATTTCATAGAACTTCCATGTGTCAATTTTAGGTTTTGAACAGATATTTCTTCACTGAAACCAAAATAACTAGAATTTATTGCTGCAATTTTACCATCCCAAGTATCATTGCATACATATCAAAAGATAGACTCAAAAGTCTTGTTAGAACTCTATTACAGCTGAGCATTGGTGGCACATGCCTTTAATCCCAGCACTCAGGGAGACAGAAGCAGGTGGGTCTCTGTGAGTTCGAGGCCAGCCTGGTCTACAAAGAGAGTTCCAGAACAGGCTCCAAAACAATACAAAGAAACCCTGTCTTGAAAAACAGGAAGGAAGGAAGGAAGGAAGGAAGGAAGGAAGGAAGGAACTCAGTCTCATCCCAAAGCAAGTTAAGGCTTCTCAAAAGTCATTTGTTCCAAGCTCTAATCATCCTATTTTATGACGATGTACAGACAGATATCTACAGAGTATTCGAATTAAACATCAAAGAATATACATTCTACTCTGCCAAAGAATGTGCATACTATTCTGCAGGTTATAGAAGCTTTCCCAAAATATTCCACATCCTGAGACAAGAAACAACTCTTACAAATTGAGAGAAATTGAAGTAACACCATGTATCTATCTTATCTGACCACAATACCATAAAATTTAAAATCAACAGCAAGTGAATCTCTAGTAAGATTAAAAACTCGTGGAGCTTAAACGACACATTTCTGAATGATGAATGGGCCAAAGGACAAAGAAATTTAAATTTTCCTGGAAATAAAAGAAAGTGGAATCACAATGCAACAAACTCTCTGGGACACATTAAAAGCAGTTCTATCAGGAAATGTGTAGCTTAAACATTTGCATTTAAAAATCAGAGAGTACATAAATAAGTGACTTCATGGTGTTACTCAAGAATTTTGAAAAGCATGGGATGGGGAGATGAGATGATGGGAGGAATAGAAGGGCAGAAAGGAGAGGGAACTGGGATCGGTATGTAATATAAGACTTTTTAATTTAAATAAAAATTAATTAAAGAGAATTTGGAAAAAAACAAATCCAAAACCAAATCCAGCAGATTGTAAGAGATAACACAAAGCAATCAAAGCATAAATTAATGAAATGTAAACAAAGAAAACAATACAAAGAATCAATGAATCTAAGAGCTGTTTTTTGTTTGTTTGTTTTTGAGAAGATAAATAAATAAGATCCGCAGACTTTTGGCCCAAGTAACCAAAAGAGAAAAAAAAAAGGACTCAAATTAGCAGAAGCAAAAACAAACAGGGAAACATTACAATAGACACCAAAGAAAGTCAGTATATTATACAGATATTCTATACTCCATTAAGTAGAAAATCTATACAAAATGGAGAATTTTCTAGATTCATGCAAACCATCAAAGTTAAACCAAGAAGAGATCACAACCTAAACAGACCCATAACAAATGAGGGAACTGAAACCCCAATAAAAGCTTCCCAACTGAATAAAAATCCAGACCCAGGTGAATTCACAACAGAATTATACTGGGCTTTCAAAAAGGATCTACAACTAATACTTCTTGTTTTAAAAATCTCATTTTAATGAATGTTTACTTAAAATTTGAATATCTGTAACTTCTATAACCCCAGTTCCAAGAGATCTTACTCTCCCTCTGGCCTCCATACACACCAAGCATGCAGGGAAAAATACATTTTTTTCTAAAAAGAATAACAGCTTTAAAACACCAGTATCTACTTTTTTAATATGCAAAGATTATGGAAGGAATATATTTTAAATATCAAAATATAAAATTTGAAATAATTAAACATTACTAATTAATTTGAAAAACAAATCATATAAGTGATTTTTTATTTTCATTAAAAACTTAATTCTTCCTAAAGGAATACAGATTTGAATGACATACATTCATCCCATAAATACATTAGCAGCAAAACCTTCCCAGTAGAGTCCTTCCTCTACCCAAGCATAAGTGATTATTTTTAAAAGTCAATGTAGTATTTTCTTCAGATGCTGAGAGAAATTACTTTCAATCCATGAGTCTGACTGTGCAAAACTATGTTTTAGGAAGTAAAAATGTTTGGTGAAGTGGCAGTAGATTGTTCCCCCCCTAAGACCTATGACCTCACGAGAATTGGAGTAAGTTCCTGTGTCAGGCGTGATTGCCCTCCTGTTGAGCAAGCCTTACGTCCAATTAGACAGCTGTTGATTACTGCCAAGATAGCAATGCCACTATTGCGCCCTTAGTGCTGCCCTTTCATGCCTGTCACTGTTGTGTATCAGACTGGCTGAGTCCCTCCCTTGGATGCTTGCATAGCACCTTCAACACAACTCCCACACCAAAGGCTCAGGGAACATCTCAGAAGAAGAGGTGGAAAGATTGAAAGAGCCAAGGGACTAGGAAATCTGCTGTGAGATTGTGTCCCCTAGAAATGACAGGGAAGCTGCACCCCCCAATACCTCAATTAGTGTGGCTGGCTAAATCACTAAACAAGTGCAACACTGACAAGCCAACATGGAAAGAGAACATTTCATGGGGCTCCACCAATGCCAATGTCTCAACCCTGAAATCACATGCACATGATAACTCTAAACATGCTGAACAGGTTATATTTAAATATGTATCGATATTTATGCATAGATAATAATTAATGAAAAAAGAGGGCAGAGGGAGCATGGGAAGGGCTAAGGGAGGGAAAAGGAGGGAGGAAATAATATAATTATATTTTAATTTAAAAAAATGTTTTTAAATCAGGGAAATGAGGCAAAGTGTAAATTGAATTCAGTGTGTTACCCAAAAGAAAGAGAAAGGGGGAAGTGAATATGAGAAAGAGCAATGCATTCAGGGCAAAACCTGGGAGAGCTGGACCAAGGGAATCTGACATGGATATGATCAACAGGCACTGTATATGTGTAAGCAATTTTTACAGCTCTTTTTAAATGTATATTTTAGGAAACAAAGTGCAATGCACTACAAAGTGTAAATGAGGGGCAATATAGTGTGTTTCAAGCTAACTAGGGTCAAGAAAATGATTTCCCATTGACTCTTGAGTAATGAGACAGAAAGTTGGCTTTCATTAGAGAGATGGTGTAATTCCCCTGCCCATTTGTCAGGAAAGGAGTTGAAGAATAAATACATTGATTCTATTGTTTATGCTCTATTTGGGGTAGGTGGGGGTTGGGTTTGTGTTTGTTTTTGTTTGTTTGTTGGCAGGGTCTCTCTAGCACTGGCTGTTCTGGAACTCACTATGTAGATAGACCAGGCTAGCCTTAAGCTCACAGAGATCTGCCTGGTTCTACTTCCCAAGTGTTGTGATTGAAGGTGAGTGCCTCTGTGTCCTGCCATTGATTTTTTTTGTTTTGTTTTGTTTTGTTTTGTTTTGTTTAAAGAGGTAACAGTGGAGGAAGCATTTAGAGGTAAATTTGATCCCTTCACTTCTTATATGTAACAGTGGAACATGGGGTACCTAGTAGGAGTGTGTTCACCACCTCAATTGTGGTATTGGTTTCACAAGTGTCTAAATATTTCAACCCTTATCAACACTATGCAATAAAAATTTACTTTTTTCCTTATATGGCAACAGGACCTTAAACATGAATAATATAGATCTGTGGTTCTCAACCTGTGGGTCACGACCCTTTGGGGGTCACAAATCAGATATCCTGCATGTCAAATATTTACGTTATGATTTACAACTAGCAACGTTACTGATAGGAAGAGCAATGAAATAAATTTACAGTTGGGAGCCATCGCATGAAGAACTGCATAAAACAGGAGCAGCACTGGGAAAATTGAGAACCACCTACTGATGACAATTTGCATGTAGTAAGAAGTGAAGAAACAATAATTTTTAACTTCATGTAAGCTCTATATTCAAGTCTTGGAGAGGAGTTATCTCGGGATACACTAGAAATGTCTTGAATTAGGAATAGCCTCTTTTCTTGTTTTGTTTTGTTGGTTTTTTTGTTTTTTTTTTTTGTTGTTGTTGTTGTTGTTGTTGTTTTTTTTTTTTTTTTTTTTTTTTTTGAGACAAAGTGTAATATGAGCCAGGCTGGCCAGTTCGATGATCTTAAACTTCTCACCCTCCTGCCTCCCAAAATGCTGGGATTGCAGGTGTACCACACCACACCTAGTCTACATACCACTACATTCAGTTTATGGAGTGCTGGGCACTGAACCCAGGTGTAGTGAGATATTCACTTTGTCCGCATCTGTGGCACTGACCATGCCCATTGGGGATGGAAACAAGGGCGGAAGTGACCTGGGGGAACTAGGGTCTGAGGGGGGAACCCAGAGCACTCTCTGGCTGGCGAGATGTGGATAGGAGAGCTTTCTGGTGGAACCTGCTGGTGTTCATCTATGTTGTAAGTTATTTCTCCCTGAATAAACACCTATTCGGCCTATTTGTTTATCCTGATCCTTATTAAACCACGATACCCAGGTCTTCATGTAAGCAAGAGACTCTATCAACACAACTACATCCACAGACCCCGTTACATTTACTTTTCAGATCTAGAATCAAATTGTGTTCATAAAAGGAACTCAAGTGCTAAGGTTTAGCTCAGTCAAACAGCACTTGTCCAGCATGTGTGAAGCCTTTAGGTTTCATTACCAGCACCAACCATTAAATGATAATAAACTGTAAACCTGGATCTCTATAGAGCATATTCTCAACGGCGGGCTTATGGCCCAACCTTGCCCCCTTCTGCTGTCTGAACACTATCTGTGAGGTAGATCATGGCAGTCCTCTTCTCTAATACCCAAGTGTCTCTTCATATACTTGAAGATGAAGAGCACTGCACTCAAAGTCCATTTGGTGAGTCGAGGAAGAGTGCCCCCCAAAGGCCAGTAAATTTGGTCCCCAGTTGGTGAAAAGATTTTGGGAGGGGGTTAGGAGGTGTGACCTAGTGGAGGAGGCGTGTCACTACAGGTGGGGCTTTGCCACTGGTTTCAGTAAGCACCTGGGCATTCACAGTTAGCTCTCTGCCTCATGCTTGCGGATCAAGATGTGTGCCCTCAGCTGCTGCTCTCAAGCCACACCCATCCGCCTGCTGCCCACCACCATGATGGCCATGGACTCCAACCCTCTGAAACTTGAGTCCCCAAATCAACTCTGCTGTGAGTTGCCATGGGCATGATGTCATATCCCAGCAATACAAAAGCAGCTTGTTGCAGTTCACATGGCTGTGCCTGCTGCCCCCATTCAGTCTTTCTATGCATTCTTCCCACACAAACCCCACCCAGTCAGAGGGGCCACATTCCTACCAAGTTTCACCGTTCTTTTATTTACTTTCAGGGACAATAGCTTACCACCAAGTTCCTTTCTATCCTTCCCCTGATCTATTCTCCTCTATAATACTTTTGTCTTCTGAAATACTCTTAGACCATGTTTATTTTAGCAGATACTTGTATCTTCACACTGGAAGGTCAGTGACATGTAGGGCAAGGCTATCTGACTAGTTGTCTCATACCTGGCATCTAGAGGTATATAATCAATAGTAATCAATGGCATTTTGCTTTTTAGTGAAAACTAGAATTTACACGGTCTGCATGGTTTTGCTTCCATGGCTTTCATCATGGTGGATTCTCTCCTAAAAGTGTGAGACAAAACAAACCCTTCTTCTTAGCTGCTTCTGGGTTTTTTTGTTTGTTTGTTTGTTTGTTTGTTTTAGGGTTTTTTTCAGGTGTTTTGATGTAGCAATGGGACAAATACATTGAGAATTTCTATACCGTCTAGCTGAGACCCATATTCAGGGGGCCTGAGTCAATCCCATGCTGGATTCCCAGCTATCAGTCTGGGGTCCCATGAAATTATTTTTTAACTTTTAATCTTTTTTTTTTTTTTTTTTTGGTTTTTCTCTCTGTATTTGTCCTGTTCCTCTTTTTGTATCTGTTTCTCTCTCTCTTTTTTTTCATTTTAATGTAGTATATGACTAATGCTCTATTTTCATTTTCGTTGCTATGATTAGCCTGACAAACTTAGAAGAAACAGGACTTACTTCAGCTTAAAATTCCAGGTTACAGTTCATAATTTTGAGGATATTGAACGAGGAACTTCAAACAACTAGTCACAACTCCACAGCTAGAGCAGAGAGAATTGAATAAACACACATCTGCTCACTTGCTTGCTTACCTGTGTTCAGCTCACCCCCCACCTTATATAAGTCAGGACTCCCTGACTAGTGCATGGTATCACCTACAGTGAGCTGGTTCTTTCTCACACTAATTAATGTAATAAGACAGTCCCCCACTGACTTACCCACAGACCAACCCAATATAGACAACCATTTTTGAGACCATTTTCCTAGGTGACTTAGATTGCACCAAATTGGCAATAAAACTGACTAACACATTCTACTATTTGTCAATTTCACACATAAACACATCAGTTTTGAACAATAACTTTAACTGCTTGTCCCCACGGATTCAGAGGGCTTTTTTCCCATAATACAAAATATAGTCCAACCCTTAAAAGCCCAGAATTGCTCTATAATTCCAAGTCACTTAAGTGTGAGATTCTATTAAATTTTTAAGAATTATGTAATTCTAACATATAATGGCAAAGAGTAATATTCTTGTTCTAAAGGGGAAGAATTGTAGCATCACAAGGAATGATGATAACAAACAAAGCCAAATCTAGAAGGGAAAACACCAAGTCATATAGCTCACTGCCCCAGCATCTGAGACTTGTCTCCTGAGCTCCAGGTAAAGTTTAGGACATTTCCTATCACTGACCTTCAGTGCCAGCCTGATCAACACACAGGTTCTTAGTCAAGGTATTATGTGAACAGCCTTTGTCTCCTGTTCCTGATAGACTCTCCATTGCTTTTCAAGAGCCCATGAATCAGGAACAAATTGTCCACATTTATCTCATTATTCTTATATTTCAAGATTCCACTAAAATGGCCCATTAAGCATGGTTCCAATATCCACTGGATTTTCCACCTCAATACACCTAATACTTCCACATTCTTCCCACAAAAATAATTCAAGGGGGAACTGGGGATATGGATCAATGATTAAGAGCACATGCTGCGCTTCCAGATGAATTGGGTTTGATTCCCAGCATGGCACAGCCCTTCTGGATGTGAACGCCCAACGCCAAGCCAGCACAGTGGCTTGACAAAGATCCAGCATCTGCCATGACACTTTTGGTTTTGGATCTCCACATGTTGCATACTTGGGGCTTTTTGATATTTGTACAACTTTTAGATATTGGATTGATGAAAATTTTCTTATGAATCATTTATGCCTTCTCCCAGGAATACTGCTTCTCAGCTTCCCCAAGAAAGTCCTAAGTATACTATTCTGTTTAGGGAGATATCCTTATCTACTTGAAGGTCTTTGTTATGACTTAGAGGTTGTGACACACATAGAGAGGCCAAAGATCAGCCGGGCAGTGATGGTGCATGCCTTTAATCCTAGCACTTGGGAAACAGGCAGGCAGATCTCTGTGAGTTTGAGGCCAGTCTGGACTACAAGCACATTCCAGGACAGCCAGGAAAACTCTGTTTCCAAAAAATCAAAAAATAAATGCAGAGATCTTTTTATTCAAACATCTGCCCCAAGTAATCATTCAAGACCTTTAAATAAAGTCAACCTTAAAAGGTCAACATGATTCAGTGGGCTAAGGTAGCTGACCACGGTTCAGATTGCAAACCTTTCCTACTATATGCTCAGACAATTAGTGTGGTATAGTAGCAACAAATTATATTAGCTGAAGCTATCTCTGCCCTGCAGAATGACTCTATTAATGAGTAAAGAAGGGTGTGAAAAGTAGGAGGTGTCAGAACCTCCTCTCTGTTAGAAAAGTTAGCTCCCGCAGAGCCACTGTGGTGTCATATGACCAGGGAACAAAAGAATGCCAGGATTAGACATACAAACAAATTCTATAAAGATGTTAAATATAACATTGCTTTATGCCAGGAAGTAAATGGTAACTGCAAGGCTTTGGCCTGAGGGTTTTCCTTGGGCACTCTGGACCATTAAGAGTTAGGGTAAGACACTGCCCAGAACATGGCAAACTGCCTAGGCTGTCATGGAGATTATTTCTGTCCAGCATCCTCAATGCCACAGAGCTACCAGCCTGAAAACAGGCTGCCATATTTTCTAGATTCTTAAAAGTTGAGTTATGGGGTTGGATGAGTAAAAATTATTATAAAACATAACTATTAATGAAGACTAAACCTGGAGGAAAAATGGTTGTAAAGTTAACACTGTTCTGTCACAGTTCATCAGTGATAAATAAACTTATGATACCATGTGCAAGAAAACAAGTTAAACCTATGTCCAGAAATGAAAATGTTATTATCTCTGTTTTGAAACAACATCAATCTATCCCAACCTACTGAATTCTGTATAAATAAAGAAGCATTCCGGTTGCTACTTAGTCAGGTTGCAAGAGTCTCACCACCACCATGGCCTGGCCATTTTTTCCTTCACCTATTCCTTACCTCCTCTGGAACCTGTCAACCACCAGGACATCCCCCTGGCACCAGCACCAAAATCACAACTACTCACAACTACCTAACTCTAGAAATTTCTACACGTCTAGGTGCCTCAAACACCTGTATACATGTGGTGCACATAAACTATCACAGGTATAAACACATATAATGTAAATAAAATGAATAAATGTGTTTCTTAAAAATAGTTAAAGGCATAAAATCTACATGGTTGGGAATAAATATAGTCACAACTTTACCCTGGTACAATTTCTGTTTTTAGCTCCATTTCCTGTTCCTGTGGGAAAAAAAATACCCAAACAAAAAACAACTTAAGGGAAATGGATCTTTGTAGTATACAATTCTATACTAGTTTATCATTGAGATGTCAAGGAGACAGAAACATCAAACAGCCTGTCACACCACATCCACTAGAGCAGAAAGGAATGAATGCATGTCTGCTCGCTTGCTTGCTTATGCTCAGCTCAATTCTGCATTCTTACATAGGTCAGGAACCCTCACCTAAGAATAGTGTTGTTCATAAGGGCTGGGTCCACCCCATAAATTAATTAAGCTAATCCCCACAGACATGCCTGCAGACAATCTCTCATGGAGACCCTCCTTCCAGGTGATTCTAGGCTATACCAAGTTGACAATAAAGCCAACCATTACATTGACAGAGACAGGGAGAGTAGAACTAAATAACTCAGTCCTAGGCCTAGGAACAGGGTCAGGAGGCGGGTGAAAAGTGCATAATTTGTCACCCTAGAAGTAGCAGTAACCAAGACTTCCTACCACAAATGCCAGAACATTGTTTCTTACCAATATTACTTAGCACAGCAGGTAGAGTTAGTAACAACAAATTCAGTGTATAAACAACTGTATCAACTTATCTCTATCTGAATATAAACTTAGGTCTATCTAACCTCCCCAAATGAAAGGTCTAAAATGGAAAAACTGGTAAAAAATGGTTGGCAGATGTATCTTTATAAGCACGATATTTAACAACTTGAACAGACATACATAAAGGTTCAAGTACCAGAACTACTTTCTGCTTGCTAAGGAAATAACAAACTCTGGAACTAGAATTTCTTTTCTCATTTCAGGACAGCCCCATTCATGATATACACGGGCAGCATACATAAATACATACATACATATGTATGTATGTGTGTGTACACATGTATATATAGATTCATACATGAATATTCAAATATATAATTTTATGTATTTGAAAACATGAAATAAGACCTGGAATGTTTTTAGGCACACAAACTGGCATGTTTCAATGAGAGCCAATTAAGCTAAGAATAAGGGGGTTTGATATCTCATTTGGATACAACCAAAATGATGATTTTTTTTCATATCAGTTTTCTGTGTGTTTACATGTGTGCATATACTTTGTGCAGACAATTTAATAATTCCCACTGAAACTCCATCACCACCAGGGGAAGTAGCCAGTTGATTTCCACTTTCTTGCCCAACAGCAATCCTCTACCAGCTCTCATAATAAGGTTGGGACTAAGGGACCAAGACACTGACACAGAGGCCCAGTGCAAAAAAAAAAATTAGAAGTTAAAAATAAAATAAATTCTTTTATTGCCTCTAAAAAAATTCTGAACACCAAATATATCAATGTGCACACATGACTGCTTTGATAACATTTTAATAAATCCCATTGATACCATCACCAAAAACTATAATCAATATGATACTACTACTTGACTATCAAATAATAATCCCCTTTTGCTATTCTTACATTAGGTCTGTAGCTGAGGAATTTGAACATAAGACACATTGGTAGAATCCCTTAAAGATGTTCCTTGTGTTTGCTCCTTTTCCTGAGAAAATGGAGAAAGATACTAAGGCATCTTTACCTTCAGAAGCACATTTTTAAATAATTAACCTTACTGATTTTTTTGCGCAGTATTAATAACATAAATTTTTCAATGAAATTTTTAAGAGCAAAGGAAATTGATAAAGACAAGAAATTGCTAGCTAGGCCTAAGGTTATACATATTAAGATCAAGATACCATTGCTGTGTTTTAATAATCTGACTTTGAATGTTTTCTACAGATAGTAAATTCTTCAAACTAAAGATGACCATCTCACTGGACAAACAAAGATGACCTTAAGTAATGGAAGCATGAGTATTAAAAAGAAAGCAGAACTGGATGCACCAAGTATAAAGAATCTTCTGTGTTTGTTGAAAGCCTTTTTGAGTTGCTCAGCACTAAGGCTGCCACATGTTAAAATCTATGTAAAAAAGAGTTTCTCCAAATGAGATTCTTCAAATGCTCATGAGAGAGAAGAAACCATATCGATTGAATCTGTGCAGTGGGGGAGAAAACAATGTGTCTTCCATTTTATTAGAGTCTGGGAGAGAAGCCACAAGGCAAGCAAGCTATAACCCTGGCAGCTGCAGGAAGAAGGGATGAAAGAGAGAGGAGTCCTGCTTTGAGTTAGAGTAAGCCATAGAGAGCTGCAAAAAGCTGTTAATGGGGATCTTCAGAGAAAATGTGGGAAACCCTGAGTATCAGAAAAAGTATGCTTAGGGTCTTGGTCAGAGTCCAAAAACAGAGTAGAAAGGGGAAAAATCAAAGTTATTTTTGGACTTAGAATTCAAAAATAGGCAGGCTTAGCAACAAAGATCTGCAAAGTAACAGTCATGTCTCACTTTTTATCATGAATTATATCTTTTAATGTGCACAAATGATTCTCTTAAAACTACAAACACACTAGCAATATCAACAAATGTATAGTTACACATATTAATTTTAACATGTATTAATTACAATTATTAATAGGATTTAATGTGGTATTATACAAGCTTGCAGCATGCACTAACCAGCTCTTTATCCACCCTTAATACACACAAACACAAACATACACATGTACACACATCCCTCTCAACCTCCATTAATAATTATTCTACTTTCAGAACATTTTTTACCCTCCTATACCCAAAAGGTAGAACATGATTGTTGTGATTTGGATGAAAAATGGCTCCCATAAGCCCATAGGGAGCAACACTATTATTAGGAGGTATAGCCTTGTTGAAGTATGTGTGGCCTTGCTAGAGGAAGTATGTCTGGGGGGGGTGGGTTTTAAGGTTTCAGAAGCTCAAGCCAGGCCCAATGGCCTACTCTATTCCTACTGCCTGCAGATCCATATGTAGAACTCTGCTTCCTCTCCAGCACCATATCTGGGCCTGTGTGGCACCTGCTGCTCCCTGCCATGATGATAATAGATTTAATCCTCTGAACTGTAAGCCAGCCTCAATTAAAGTTTCCTTATAAGAGTTGTTGTGGTCATAGTGTCTCTTCACAGAACAGAAACCCTACTTTAAGACAATGATCAACTCATCTTTCTGTGTCTGGTTTATTTGCTTAGCATAATTTTGTTCATTTCCACCCATTTATCTAAATATATTTGAACATTTCAAAATTATTCTGTGTACAAGTGTGTACAGCAATATATTACAATCCTAAA